>NC_041381.1:72046611-72055840 GCF_002162155.2 Triticum dicoccoides
ACTATGTCCCTTCTAACTTGAAACTTTTCGAACATATTTTATTTTTATCCAGCCATTTCTGCACAAACGATAACATCCTTTTTTTTGCTGAAAACAATGTCAGTTTGGGTTATTTATTTATTCATTTGAGCAAGTTTTGAGTCCAAAGTTAAGCAAAAATATTCAAAAAAAGAACATACATTTGGAACGCGTCACCCACAAACATCATCACAATGATCATGTTAATAATACATATGAATGATTAAGGTAACACACGTATGAATCCACACTAGGGATTGGTATTACAAGAGATTAACAATGTGTTGGTAATGAAGATTGATGTCAAGGCCTTGTTGATTAGGTTGATAGTGTGGTGTGCCCTTCTGCTGATTCCACCTCTGGATCCCGTTGAGGTGAGGTTTCTTGGTTCTAGAGAGAGTTCTGATCTCTTTTTTCTCTGAAGCATATGCAATTAGTGATGGTATATGGTTTGCTTAGCATATGGGATGCTTCAGAATCGTTTTCCAATCGGACAATGAGTTGGTTATATTCACTCTAAGTGATGGGGGCTTCTTCGCAGCGGTCATCTCGGCTATATTCCAAGGTTGCATGTTGCAAGCAAGCACATCTGATGAAATTTCATGTGTATTATATATGCCAAAGAGAAGCAAACATAGCAGCACATGAGGTGGCTAGATCTTTTTCGATTTTCTTTGAATTTTGTACTTGGGTTGATGAACCCCTAGCTTCCTCAAGAAATGCTCATAAATGATGTAACCATTGTTGAGAATGAATAAATGAATCCTAAGAGTTTTCCTGCAAAAAGAAAACATTTCAGCAACTGATCACAACCAACAATGATCACATCCATTGTAGTTTACATGGGAAGTTTTTGGGTAGCAAGAGTTGCATCATTAAATCTGAAGTGCCCCATCTTCTGTTGGGAACGACAGAGTCCCAGCGATGCATTTTAGTTTCTTCAGTGTTGATTTGACGTAAAGTGCGATTGTACTCATTCATATGAAAGAACCCTTCCTCTTGAGTAGACCTCCGGTGTTTATCCTATCATGCAACATAAGCCAGAAGAAAATTGTATGCCTCATCCTGCTAGCACATTTTTAGGGTCATTTGAAAAGGATGTGATCCATTGATCCCATTGTGAAGTTGTACATTTTCATTGTTGAATATGATTTAGTGTTCCAAATATATTGCCAACACCATCTTTCTAGTTTACTGTCTTTCAACTCAGATAAATTAAGACAATCTATACATACCATTTACCTTAGTTGATCCACTGTTAATTTAGTATTACTAGCTCTATTCTAGAACCACTTGTCATCTTGGAAAATCATCGGTCGGTTATTCAATTTTGTATTGATAAAAAGAGATGTAATGCAAGCTTGAAGCAACTACTTGTTGCTGGAATTTTGTCTATCAGCCCAATAGCAGTTTCAGAAATTCCTAATAAATCCTAGAGGTCCGTGCAGCCCATTCGTGCAAGGAAAGAGGTGGAACTAAAGTTTAGTCCCACATTGCTAGTTTGATGGGAGTTGGACCTCCTTATAAGGGAGGATGTTTCCCCACATGTATGAGCATGAGAACAAGAGAGACGTTCATGCGCGCTCCTCCTACGCCTCCCGCCTCGCCACGCCTCGCCTCGTCATGACGCGTCGCGCCGCGGGTTGTGGGAATAAGCCGATGTCTATTTTTTTGCCACGCACGACTAGTATACGAAAGGTCGCACGTAAGTTGAAAAGATTTTTGCTATAGTGGAGACTGAATGCGAACGGCGCATCCCATCGGTTGCTGGCTGTTCACTTCGCCTCCCTATCTTCGTTTCACCTCCCTTCGCTGCCCTCTCGCCTCCTCCTCTTGCGCCTATAAAAGGGAGGTCGCTCCTCTCAGAGAGACGCACCAGAACTTCTTCCTCTCGCCATCGGTTCCAATCTCTGAGTTGCTGCTGTCTTCCTCATCCCGGCTTGCGGCATGCACCGCGAGACGGGAAAGTAGGCCTCTGAAACCGCACCTCTTTGAGTCTTGTACGGGAGAAGGGTGATAAGGATTTTGGGGAGCGCTCAGCGCGACTACTGAATTCTTCGTCACGGACGCCCCGGACTCTGACGACTACTTCCCCAACGACGACTTCTTCCCCGACGTCGACAACCTCCTCGTCGACATGGGTGGCGAGGACACCGACCCCAAGACCGGTGCTTCTGCTCCCGTTCCGTACGTTCTCATATTTTTTTGTTAGAGGTCTTGCCACAGTTCCTTGTTCTAGTGTTTGCCCTAGATTTGTTAGGTTCTACTTCATATATGCAACTTGCCCTACTGTCTGCTCTAGATATGTTTGGTTACAGTTCATATATGCAGATGATATTTACCTTCTCTCTGTCAGATCGCATGACTTGTTTTATCTCTGCTATATTAGTCATGCTTTATCTTATATTTTTTTAATAAAATCATTCGGTAAATTCCTCATATTTCCAACACTTGTGATACATATATTTCTGGAATAGGAAGATATCTAAACTGAAGTACATGTTATTGTCAAGTGGCAGTCGCTAACGCATCCCTGTTCACAAATACTACACGTATGCTACAGACAGCTTATTAAATTATTGCACTGAAACGTCTTCATGACCGGCGAGAAAAGGGAAGTTTTTGCTTACAAAAGTATGAACATATTTCATTTATGTGATGAGTGTCTACGTGGACATGCAATTTGCCGCTCGGAATTATGTAAGGACGGAGCAAGCAGTGTTGGTTACGTTTTATGAGCCGTGCGAGCAGTAGACCGTTGAACGTTGAAGAAGCACTACTGGTACTGACTTGCCGTTCCCCGCGCTAGTATTTTTTTTTCTTTTTTTTATTACCGTTCCCGGCGCTAGTTACACGCACGGATATTGCAAAGCCTACCGGAAACAGGAAGCCGGCGTGCACGGCCAGTCGGAGCGGCACGCCGATGTCATTTTGGCGTGTTTGCAGAATTTCCTCCATAATTTAAATTTTTAGTTAGTGACCACACGCTGTTTTCATATAGATCAATCAGTGAACAAATACCTGTAGTGTTGAGGAACGAGCAAAGGTATCTTCTTCTAGGGTGCATTGCCAGCAAGAAAAAGGAGAAAAATGCAACAGAACAAGGTTGTCCAATCAACGCGTACCCCTCAACTGATGCCAAATGGAGCCTACGACGAACAGTGCGGCCACTACTATATGTGGAGTATATACATGTTGCCATATATGTGCTCAATTATTGAGGGAAGTGGACATAATCATGCCGCACGTTACCGTTTCGGGGGTGGGGTTGACCCCACCATACACCGCACGCACCGGACAAATCTCCGTGTTCGCATCCAGTTCCCCACCATAGAAAAGACACGGTGTACGACGTCTGTACCGGGGTTGCTGGCTAGCAGCTATCTCTAGAGTTCCATCCATCAGTAAAAAATATCTGCCTTTCAACGTCAATACTCAGCTCAATTCACCTTGCCTTTCAACGCAACAACTCAAAAAGAAAAGAAAAGAAGATCACCTTGTCTTAGCTTGACGGACCATGTTGGTACGGCGCATGAGCAGAGCCGAGGACGTACGTACGAGCGGGAAAAATTATGGCAACAGCGAAAATGGGCGCACCAAATGTCCACTTGGGGCCGATGGAGCCCAGCGGTACGTACTACAAGTGGTGTGCCTTCATCGTCACCTTCCGTTTTAGGTACCTTAAATGGATCAATCTTGATTAGCAGGAGTACGTACGTAAGCTAATTAACATCGTGTGAGAGGCGAGGATAAGACCAGCGCAAAAAGATTGTACGATGAAATTAAATGGCAGCCATGCTTGTTGTACACTTCTTTCAACACAAAATAAAATTAAGGATTCTGCTGATCGTTTTGCGCCCAGTTGCATGTCCATTGTATTAGATTTTTTTTTCTTCATAATTATCATCTGTTTTCCTGCATCCAATTGACTGTCCATTGTACTTAAGTGATACTTAATTTGATGAGGTTAATCATTTATCGTCCTCGCCAGAATTAATATATCTTGAACAAAAAATATCCAATGGTCATTTTATCCCATAGTCTAATGGCAAGTATTTTGTCTAGTTCGGAAAACACTAGGTTTGTACCCGGTGAAATGTATTTGCACAAAAGGAAAGAAAGTAACTAAATGGTACACTTTGGCTCCTTCATTATTAATTATCAAATTATAATACCAAGAAATTATTGATCATTAAAGTATCAAAATCATCTAAATTTGATCATTTGCACCATTAGTGGTTGAGCGGTACATGGCGAGGGTCTTGCAACCGTAGGCAAATCATCAAAAATTGGCAAAAGCATGCATGGAAAATCTAGAGAAGTTAGGATAATACACAGAAAAGTGAAGCTTATCCTTTCACAAAACTCAATGGATTTGAAGAAAAAAAAGTGGTCAAAATAGAGAACATTTCACATAAAATTAGGAAAATGAAAATGTATCAGATACTACTTTTTAAAACAAATACATGAAAAAACAGGAAAATGGGAAATAGTATAGTTGAAGTGTGAAGAAGCAAACATATTATTAAGTATAATATTAGTACGTAAGTAAGCTAATTAACATCGTGTGAGAGGCGAGGATAAGACCAGCGCAAAAAGATTGTACGATGAAATTAAATGGCAGCCATGCTTGTTGTACACTTCTTTCTTCACAAAATAAAATTAAGGATTCTGCTGATCGTTATGCGCCCAGTTGCATGCCCATTGTATTAGATTTTGTTTTTCTTCATAATTATCATCTGTTTTTTCAAGTCCAGTTAACTGTCCATTGTACTTAAGTGATACTTAATTTCATGAGGTTAATCATTTATCCTCCTTGCCAGAATTAATATATCTTGAACAAAGAAAATTCGGTGGTCATTTTATGCATAGTCATGTTACTTAACGGTAAGTATTTTATCTAGTTCGGAAAAAACTAGGTTTGTACCCTGTGAAATGTATTTGCACAAAATGAAAGAAAATAAATAAAAGGTACACTTTGGTTCCTTCATTATTAATTATCAAATTATAATTCCAGGAAACTATTGGTCACTACAGTATCAAAATCATCTAAATTTGGTCATTTGCACCATTAAAAGTGTTTGAGCGATAACATGGCGAGGATCTTGCAACCGTAGGCAGGTCATCGAAAAATGGCAAAAGTATGCATGTCAAATCTAGAGAAGTTAGGGTCATAAACAGATAAGTGAAGCTTACCATCTCACAAAACTCAATGGATTTGAAGGAAAAAAAATGGTCGACAATAGAGAACATTTCACATAATAATTAGGAAAATTAAAATGTATCAGATACCACTTTTTTTTAAACATGAAAATTCAGGAAAATGGAAAATAGTAAAATATAAGTGATAAGAAGCAAACATATTAGTAAATATAGATAAATCATGGATAAATGAAATGATGAAATTAGAGTAAAAACATTAGTGCACTAGTAGAAAAACACCTATTAGTCCCGGTTCGTAAGGGTCTTTAGTCCCGGTTCATGAACCGGGACTAATGGGTCGTTACTAATACCTCCACCCATTAGTCCCGGTTCAAACACGAACCGGGACAGATGTGCCTCCACGTGGCCGGTCCGCCGAGCCCAGTCAGGGGGGCCTTTGGTCCCGGTTGGTGGCACCAACCGGGACCAAAAGGCATCCATGCGTCAGCATTCCAGTGGTTGGGGTTTTTGTTTTTTTTAAAGGGGGGGTGAGATTTTGGGGGGTTAATTTAGGTGTTTCATATATTGTGTTAGCTAGCTAATTAATAGAGAGAAGTGTCCTCTCTTATGTCCGTGCTTGGTCGACGCTACGTACTATATACATAAGTGATCGAGAGAACCATTGAGTACAGAAGTTCGTCATGCATACCGAGAGAAGTGATCGATCGACCTCTCCTTCTCGGAGAGATTGGTCGAACAACAAGTTTTCGTATCATGTATCCGACGCTACTGGCTACATACATGGTCAATATGTATGATCTCTTAATTACAATCCCCTAGCAATTGAAATCAACTTCCACATGGTATTCTCCGGCTTTATTGATGACGTGGTCAAGAAAGAACCCCGTCAACTCCTCTTGAATTGCCTTCATGCGATCTGGTTCTAGGAGTTCATTCCGCATCTGCCACGTCTAATTTGAAGAAGGGGGTTAATTAATACATATATATGAATGAAACTCGACAGAAATGATAGTGTAATAAAATGAAATTGTGAATATTATTGCTTACGCACTTCATATTGTCTTTGAGAGTAGCCTCGCTTGTTTTTCAAAGTCGCGTTGTGGATGAACTCGCACACGTAGTATCCACAGAAATCATTCCCTTGTTCCTGCCACAAGCACTTTACGAGAAATAGAGGTCAATCAAACTGATAATGAAGCATTATAAATGGCATTGATGAAAGTATATATAGCTATAGAATCAACGGGAGATGCGCGCAACTAGCTAGCCAGTAGTACTTACTTTCGGGTATGTATATCGCGGCTCCTTCGGCAGCCCCGGAGCTTCTGCGATGAACTGTTTCCAAACCCTGCAAGACAAAGAAAATAATTATTATTACTTGAGATATCAGGAAATGAACAAAAAGTTGCCGATATGGTGCGATAATGATTGATTGAACTTACTTGTTGAGCATTTCAGTCATATCCGCATAGGTTTCGGGATCTTTCCGTCTCGAGTCTAAGACGGTTACTAGTCCCCGCTCAAGCTTAATCTCCAGAAGAACATAGTGGTACCTGCGCACGCATGCATAACTCATCAATTACGTTACTATAACCTCGCTTGAGTAATAAGGGAAACCGAATATGCACACGACAGTAACACTCACTTGCCGTTATAAGGAAAGAGTATGGTATCTTTGTTTTGATTTTTGATCAACGATCGTAGCAAGTTGTCCTCGGCCTCTTTTTCATGCTTTTTAACCAGAAATTCATCTATGATATTTGTGTTAATGAACCCAATATCATAAATTTCTTGTTTTTTGCACTCGACGATCTTCAATCTGCATAATATATTGAGGATAATTAATTATAAATACATGCAATGAAAGAGCCGAGCTATATATAGAGACTTAATGACAGAAATAGTACTTACAGGCAGTAGCAAAAGACCGTTAATTTATCGAGGGCCTTTTGATCGAAGAACGCGAAAAACTCCTCAAATGGAACACACAACAGATCAGTTCCAACGAGGTCGTGCTCCTCTTTAATGTTCAAATACAAACTATTCGTCCCCCCAGACTCTCTGCAGGTTTTCATGTACCAAGTATGGAATCTTCGCATCATCGTTGTAAGAGATTTTTCATCTTTGACGAGAGGCTTCCCGTACTCGTATCTGTGTTCGTCCACCTTCATGAAATCAGGAAGTGCACCGTCAGGCAGGTAATCTTGTAGATTGCCATAACCGGCCACCATCCTCGGAGCATTAGCGATGATGTTGCCGCTAGACACATTGAGCAGGGGGCACGATTGGTTTGCTTGTTCGCCGAGTTGGTCAATTTTTTCGCAGCTGCTCGTTCTCTTGACCTTTGATGTCTGACAGTACTTCCCGACCGCTCCTCTTGGAGATATATCTGTTCAGTAATGCGCTCATAGTTGGTTCTCGGCGGAGACTTTACGCCATAATGTGGCAATTTTGAGACTCCGTGATAGCATCCACGGGATAGCTGGCAGGAGCCGTCAAGACATGCTCCAGCTGAAGCAGCTCGGTGGAAGCCACGCTGCTTCTCCGCTGAGATGGAGGGGTAGCTTCGGGGAAAGCTTCGGCAGGTCGTTTGCTGTGATCTGTTGCTTCTCGTTCCTCTTCTCGTTCCTCTAGCCCCATTACCCTTTCGTGCAGCGCCTGCAGTTGGCCCTGCTCCAGTTTCTTCCTCCTCTCGTGGGTTTTGTAATCCCCTGCGTCCGAAAAACCAACCTTCCACGGAATGGAGCCTGGCGTGCCTCGTGTCCGTCCAAGGTGCTCAGGATTCCCGAGGGCCATTGTGAGCTTATCCTTCTCCCTGTCTGGAACGAATGTCCCTAGCTGCGATGTATCGATATAGTGCTGAATGTGCTTGACTGGTATTTTCAGTTGCTCGTCCGTCCAATGGCACTTCCCTGATACAGGGTCCAAGGTTCCGCCAGCCCCGAAGAACCAAGTCCAGCAACGGTCTGGCCAGTACATTGTCTCTGGTTCGATCCCTTTTTCAAGCAGATCATTCTCAACCTTGGACCACTTAGGCCGGGCTTTGAGGTAGCCACCTGACCCCGTGCGATGGTGAAGCTTCTTCTTCGCAGCATTTAGCTTGTTTGTCGCCGACATCTTCTTACTCTTTTCCGATGTCTTGTGGGCCACAAATGTGGGCCAGTGACCTTTGATCTTCTCATATTTGCCGATGAATTCTGGTGTCTTTTCTTTGTCGACAAACTTGTTCAGCTCTTTCCTCCACCTCCTGAATAGGGTTTCCATCTTCTTAAGAGCACAAGACTTGATTAATTCCTCT
Organism: Triticum dicoccoides; assembly: GCF_002162155.2. NCBI lineage: Eukaryota > Viridiplantae > Streptophyta > Magnoliopsida > Poales > Poaceae > Triticum > Triticum dicoccoides. The sequence goes on from NC_041381.1 coordinate 72,055,091, forward strand.
TTAACTGGCTTCTCCGGATCCTCCTCTGGCGGTAGGGTGAAATTTGCCTTCAGCTAAGTCAAAAGATCTTCTTTCTGCATATCATTGACATAAGACACCTCAGGGTCTTCCTCCTTAGGCTTATACCATTGCTGGATGTTGATCGGGATCTTGTCCCTAACAAGAACCCCGCACTGAGGAGAAAATGCGCGCTTTGTCCGGATGGGTTCAATCGGTTCACCGTCGGGCGCGATTTCTATGATCTCATACTTTTCATGAGCTCAACTTTTTCTTCGGGCCTCTCCTTACCGAAGTTGTGCTCGATCCAGAGGGCTAGAAATTAAAAGGAAGAAAGACGAGAGTAATTAATATGTGTACATATACCAAAACAATGGATGCATCAATTAACTAGTTAACACGGGCTTAATTAACTAATATATATATATACCTGGCCAGACTCGGTTCGGTCAACGGAGCAGTCAGCACGGTCTCCTTCTTGTAGCTCCATTGTGTCACCGGAGCCATCATGAACATAGCGCTCTTCTTTTACCGGCATTAATGGGCCGAAGCCATCATGAACATAGCCCTCTTCTTCACGAAGTCCTTCCTGACCATCGGTGTCGAGGAGAAATGACGCAACTTCATCATTTCCTTGTGCGATTATGTCCCCCAACATCGCTTATGTTTCTTCGTCTTGGGAGTGCTCCATAGTTTCTGCAAATATTTACAACATGTCAATTATTATTCAAACATGGTACAGATGGATATATA
>NC_041381.1:72056381-72088876 GCF_002162155.2 Triticum dicoccoides
CTTTCTCCTCTATTCGGAAAATAATGTTATCAGGGAGGGGGTATCGGGCAGGGGCGGCGGCGTGGTGGCCGCGCAGGGGCGCGTGACGGGAGGGGCGCGGGAGCAGGCTGTGCTCACAGGGGGCGGCGGCGAGGGCGAAGGCGAGCTGCCTGACGGCGAAGAAGAAGAAAAGAGGAAGAAGGAAGAAGGAAGAAGAAGAAGAAGAAAAAGAAGAAAAAAAAAGGAGAAGAAGAAAGGAATAGAGGACAAGAAGAAAAATAGAAAAAAAATCTATTTTTTCTTCTTTTCCTTTATTCCTTTCTTCTTCTCCTCTTCTTTTTCTTCTTTTTTCTTCTTCTTATTTATTTCTCCTCTTCTTTTCCTCTCCTCTTCTTCTTTCTTTCCTCTTTCTTATTTTCTTCTTTCCTATCCATCTTTTTCTAAAATTGTAACTTTCTATATATGAACAAAAAACTTTCTATGAACAAAAAAACATTTTTAACATATATATTTAGAAAATTCTAGCCACATACACATATGCATATACACATACACATATACATATACATCACATACACATATACATTATAGCCACATACACATATACATCACATATGAACAAAAAAATAAAGTAATAAAAATAAAATAAAACATATAGCAACATATGAACAAAAACATATAGCCACATACATACACATACATTATATATATATATATATATATATATGAAAAAAAATAAACTAATAAAAAACAGATGCAGGAGCGAGGCGCCGGCGGGGCGGGGCAGGGGTGCAGGAGCAGGCAAGGCAGGGGCGCGAGGCAGGTGCTCACAGGGGGGTGGCGGGGCACGGCGGGCGGCGTCGGGCGTGGGGAGCGGCACTGGCGTCGGGGCAGATGGCGTCGAGGGCGGCGGCGATGGTGAGGTGGACCATCCTGACTACGGCGTCGGAGGCGGCGGCGACGACGAGGTGGAGCAGCCTGACGGCGTCGGAGGCGGCGGCGACAACGAGGTGGATCAGCCTGAGGGCTCGACGGCGGCGGCGACGAGGCAGAGCAGCGGGTGTCGGGCGGAGAAGAAAGGGATGGATTTTGGAGAAACTGCTAAGTGCTAGTTATATATGAAGAGAATTGGTCCCGGTTCGTGAAACCAACCGGGACTAATGCCCCCTTTAGTCCCGGTTGGTGCCACCAACCGGGACCAATGGGCCTCTTTTCAGCAGCCCAAAGGGCGGGAAGCGGCGGCCTTTGGTCCAGGTTGGTGGCACCAACCGGGACTAATGCCCCCCCCCTTTAGTCCCGGTTGGTGCCATCAACCGGTACCAAAGGACCCTGTGCTGCCCGCGTCGGGGCCAAAGTTTAGACCCACCTCGCTAGTTGAGAGGGGCGGGCAGTGGTTTATAAGCCCCACTGCCGCACCCCCTCTCGAGCTCCTCTCCACCGTAGGCTTGCGGGCCTATTTGCTACTGAATTGCCTGATGGGCCTTCTGGGCCTACTGCGGGCCTAAATCCTACCCCATGGTAGGGTTTCTAGTCGTTCAGGACGTGGGGGCCCAGTAGGAGGCATTTTTTTGTTTTTTTTGTTTTCTTTAATTATTGTTGCTATTTTTATTTTTTTCCAGTTTTTTTGTTTTGTTTTCTGCATTATTTATTTTCTTTTGTTTTTTGCTTAATTTTTTAATTCTTTTTTCTTTTAGTTTTAGGAAAGTTATAAACTTTCTGTTAGTGCCATTAGTTTTCAAATTTGAAAATATTTTTTTGTTTTTTTGTTTTCTTTCTTGCTTTATTTATTTTATTTTGTTTCTACTTACAACAAAATACTTATTGTTGCTATTTTTAATTATTTTCTAGTTTTTTTGTTTTGTTTTCTGCATTATTTATTTTATTTTGTTTTTTTGCTCTATTTTTTAATTCTTTTTGCTTTTAGTTTTAGAAAAATTATAAACTTTCTGTTAGTGCCATTAGTCTTCAAATTTGAAAACACTTTTTTTGTTTTTTTGTTTTCTTTCTTGCTTTATTTATTTTATTTTGTTTCTACTTACAACAAAATACTTATTGTTGCTATTTTTAATTATTACGAGGGCCGAACCATAAGACATTAAAGCATTTCAAATGAACTCTGAAAAAGTTGAAATTTGGCATGGTATCATAAATTCACCCACATAGCATGTGCATGTACAAAACGGACAATGGTATCATACTCGTCTGTTACAAAGTTGGCATGGTATCATCATAATAGTTGCGAGAGAAAGTCTTTACTTTTTCTTCGCTTGTGTCATTTGCTTATTGCGTCATAACCATGGATATTCTTCATCGTTTATCAGGATGCTGGGGTCAGCCTTGACTTTGAAGGGAGGAATTTCATGAAACTTTTCATAATCTTCAGACATGTCTGTCTTGCCCTCCACTCCCACAATGTCCCTTTTTCCTGAAAGAACTATGTGGCGCTTTGGCTCATCGTATGATGTATTCGCTTCCTTATCTTTCCTTTTTCTCGGTCTGGTAGCCATGTCCTTCACATAGATAACCTGTGCCACATCATTGGCTAGGACGAACGGTTCGTCAGTGTACCCAAGATTTTTCAGATCCATTGTTGTCATTCCGTACTGTGGGTCTACCTGTACCCCGCCTCCTGACAGATTGACCCATTTGCACTTAAACAGAGGGACCTTATAATCATGTCCGTAGTCAAGTTCCCATATGTCCACTATGTAACCATAATATGTGTCCTTGCCCCTCTCGGTTGTTGCATCAAAGTGGACACCGCTGTTTTGGTTGGTGCTCTTTTGATCTTGGTCGATCGTGTAAAGTGTATTCCCATTTATCTCGTATCCTTTCCAAATCGTAACAGTCGAAGATGGTCCCCTGGACAACAAGTACAGCTCAGCACAAACAGTGTTGTCACCTCTGAGACGTGCTTCCAACCAACTGCTGAAAGTCCTGATATGTTCACATGTAATCCAGTCATCGCACTGCTCCGGGTGTTTGGAGCGCAGACTGTTCTTGTGTTCATCGACATACGGGGTCACCAAGGTAGAGTTCTGTAGAACTGTGTAGTGTGCTTGAGACCAAAAATATCCGTCCCTGTATATTATTGAGTCCCTTCCAAGCGTGTCTTTTCCAGTCAGTCTCCCCTCATACCGTGATTGAGGGAGACCTATCTTCTTAAGGCCAGGAATGAAGTCAACACAAAACCCGATGACATCCTCTGTTTGATGGCCCATGGAGATGCTTCCTTCTGGCCTAACACGGTTGCGGACATATTTCTTTAGGACTCCCATAAACCTCTCAAAGGGGTATATATTGTGTAGAAATACGGGGCCCAGAATGACAATCTCGTCAACTAGATGAACTAGGACGTGCGTCATGATATTGAAGAAGGATGGTGGGAACACCAGCTCGAAACTTACAAGACATTGCACCACATCACTCCTTAGCCTTGGTATGATTTCTGGATCGATCACCTTCTGTGAGATTGCATTGAGGAATGCACATAGCTTCACAATGGCTAATCGGACGTTTTCCGGTAGAAGCCCCCTCAATGCAACCGAAAGCAGTTGCGTCATAATCACGTGGCAGTCATGAGACTTTAGGTTCTGAAACTTTTTCTCTGCCATATTTATTATTCCTTTTATATTCGACGAGAAGCCAGTCGGGACCTTCATACTAAGCAGGCATTCAAAGAAGATTTCCTTCTCTTCTTTGGTAAGAGCATAGCTGGCAGGACCTTCATACTGCTTTGGAGGCATGCCGTTTTTCTCGTGCAAACGTTGCAGGTCCTCCCGTGCCTCAGCTGTATCTTTTGTCTTCCCATACACGCCGAAGAAGCCTAGCAGGTTCACACAAAGGTTCTTCGTCACGTGCATCACGTCGATCGAAGAGCGGACCTCTAGGTCTTTCCAATAGGGTAGGTCCCAAAATATAGATTTCTTCTTCCACATGGGTGGGTGTCCCCTAGCGTCACTCGGAACAGCTAGTCTGCCGGGACCCTTTCCAAAGATTACGTGTAAATCATTGACCATAGCAAGTACGTGATCATCGGTACGCATGGCGGGCTTCTTCCGGTGATCTGCCTCGCCTTTGAAATGCTTGCCTTTCTTTCGACATTGATGGTTGGTCGGAAGAAATTGACGATGGCCCAGGTACACATTCTTCCTGCAGCTTCCCAGGTATATACTATCGGTGTCAAGTAAATAGTGCATGCATGCGTGTTATCCCTTGTTTGTCTGTCCTGAAAGGTTACTGAGAGCGGGCCAATCGTTGATCGTCACGAACAGCAACGCCTTTAGGTGAAATTCCTCCTGTTTGTGCTCATCCCACGTACGTACACCATTTCCATTCCACAACTGTAAAAGTTCTTCAAGTAATGGCCTTAGGTGCACATCAATGTCGTTGCCGGGTTGCTTAGGGCCTTGGATGAGAACTGGCATCATAATGAACTTCCGCTTCATGCACATCCAAGGAGGAAGGTTATACATACATAGAGTCACGGGCCAGGTGCTGTGATTGCTGCTCTGCTCCCCGAAAGGATTAATGTCATTCGCGCTTAAAGCAAACCATACGTTCCTTGGGTCACTTGCAAACTCATCCCAGTACTTTCTCTCGATTTTTCTCCACTGCGGCCCGTCAGTGGGTGCTCTCAACTTCCCATCTTTCTTACGATCCTCACTGTGCCATCGCATCAACTTGGCATGCTCTCCGTTTCTGAACAGACGTTTCAACCGTGGTATTATAGGAGCATACCACATCACCTTCGCAGGAACCCTCTTCCTAGGGGGCTCGCTGTCAACATCACCAGTGTCATCTCGTCTGATCTTATACCGTAATGCACCGCATACCAGGCATGCGTTTAGATCCTTGTACGCACCGCGGTAGAGGATGCAGTCATTAGGGCATGCATGTATCTTCTGCACCTCCAATCCTAGAGGGCATACGACCTTCTTTGCTGCGTATGTACTGTCGGGCAATTCTTTATCCTTTGGAAGCTTCTTCTTCAATATTTTCAGTAGCTTCTCAAATCCTTTGTCAGGCACAGCATTCTCTGCCTTCCACTGCAGCAATTCCAGTACGGTACCGAGCTTTGTGTTGCCATCTTCGCAATTAGGGTACAACCCTTTTTTGTGGTCCTCTAACATGCGATCGAACTTCAGCTTCTCCTTTTGACTTTCGCATTGCGTCCTTGCATCGACAATGACCCGGCGGAGATCATCATCATCGGGCACATCGTCTGGTTCCTCTTGATCTTCAGCAGCTTCGCCTGTTGCAGCATCATCGTGCACATCGTCTGGTTCCTCTTGATGTTCAGTAGCATCACCGTATTCAGGGGGCACATAGTTGTCATCGTACTCTTCTTCTTCGCCGTCTTCCATCATAACCCCTATTTCTCCGTGCCTCGTCCAAACATTATAGTGTGGCATGAAACCCTTGTAAAGCAGGTGGGTGTGAAGGATTTTCCGGTCAGAGTAAGACTTCGGATTCCCACATATAGGGCATGGACAACACATAAAACCATTCTGCTTGTTTGCCTCAACCACTTCGAGAAAATCATGCACGCCCTTAATGTACTCGGAGGTGTGTCTTGAACCGTACATCCAATGCCGGTTCATCTGCATGCATTATATATAATTAAGTGTGTCAAAAATCATTGCAGAACATCATGAATAGATAATTAAGTGACCAAATTAATAGAAGTTCATCATCACATTAAAACCAAAGTACATACATACTTCTCATCTAACAACATAAAGGTCTGCAGAGCATCTAAATTAATTAAACCATACATTGAAACTATGTAAAATATTTCAATGCGAAAACAAATGCGATCATAATCGTAACCAATGTAACAACTGATCCAACGGCATAATGACACCAAGCCTCGGTATGAATGGCATATTTTCTAATCTTTCTAATCTTCAAGCGCATTGCATCCATCTTGATCTTGTGATCATCGACGACATCCGCAACATGCAACTCCAATATCATCTTCTCCTCCTCAATTTTTCTAATTTTTTCCTTCAAGAAATTGTTTTCTTCTTCAACTAAATTTAACCTCTCAACAATAGGATCAGTTGGAATTTCCGATTCAACAACCTCCTAGATAAATAAAATCTATGTCACGTTGGTCGGCATAATTGTCATAAACAATAAATGAACCAATAGTTATGAAAAGATAATATATACCGCATCCGAATCATAGACAGGACGAGGGTCGACGGGTGCGGATACCAATACTATCGCACTATATAAGATGCAATAATAAAAGTAAGAAAATTATACAAGTATCTATATAAACATACAAGTAAGAATTTTTTTTCCTTTCAGAAAGAAGATAAGAACAAGAGGCTCACCACGGTGGTGCCGGCGACGAGATCGGCGCAGGCGATCGACGGTGGTGAAGACGGGGATGGGACGTGACGGACCGCTAAACCTAGACAAATATTGAGGAAAATGGAGCTTGGAGGTCGAGCTTGGAGAGGAGAAAGCTTAAGTAGTGTGGCTCGGGCATTCCATCGAACACCTCGTGTGCATAGGAGGTGAGCTAGAGCACCACCAAGCTCTCCCCTCGCCGATCACGAAAAACAGAGCAGTGGGAGTGCTCTACTCGCGGGCGAGGGGTATATATAGGCAATTAATTGGTCCCGGTTCGTGGCAAGAACCGGGACTAAAGGGTAGCCTTTGGTCCCGGTTCAAGCCACCAACCGGGACCAATGGTGGTGGGCCAGGAGCGAGGACCATTGGTCCCGGTTCGTCCCACCAACCGGGACCAATAGGTCCAGTCGTACCGGGACCAATGGCCCACGTGGCTCGGCCGGCCCCCGGGGCTCATGAACCGGGTCTAATGCCCCCATTGGTCCCGGTTCTGGATTGAACCGGGACTAATGGGCTGACCTGGCCTGGACCATTGCCCCCTTTTCTACTTTTGGTGGCCTTATTGTGTTCCAAGATTTTCTGTAAATATTTAATATTGTATGTGCTTTCTAAAACTTGAAAGATCTTAGATAAGTTTGATGGATTTTTTTCACTATATTTGATAATTTTATATTTCTACAGTTTTATTATTATTATTGTGCTAACTAGGCTGCCATCATGTGTGTGACATCGGCCCCATAGTCCTACCAAAAAGTTATTCAATAGAAGTTGAGCAATCAAGAATGATATTTTCCCAAAAATTGACAAACATATGGAAAATCTAGAGAATTCATAAAAAAACAGAAAAGTTAAAGTTTTTTCTGTCTTTGAAAACTCAACTGATTTGAAAGAAAAAGTGGTCGGTTGCCATTTTATATAAAATAAATAGGAGATGGAAATTTACCGGACACTACTTTAATTTTTTTTATTTTACAAAATCACAAAACTGGAAAACAGTAAAATTGAAGGGTTAGAAGAAAACATTATGTGAATATAGATAAATCATGAATAAATGAAATACAAAGAGATGTTTTTTAGCAAACTTATCATGTCCCGTGATTTTTAAAATAATCACTATTCTATATGCTTTTAAATTTTTAAAAATCTTAAGTAAGTTTGATGGGATATTATCTGATAATTTTCTATATACTCTTTAGTTTAATCAAAGTTATTTATTTACTGTGACATCGGCCCGGCGGTCGTATCAAGAACTTATTCAACAATAGTTGAGCGATCAGGAACACTATTTTCCCCTGAATTAAGTAATAGCTATGCTCGTAAACTTGGATCAAATATATTGTTGTACTCTTCGAAAAAATTAAAGGCCTGAGAATATTGAGCATGGCCATTCTATACTAGCAGTGATACATGTCTGGCCAATTATAATACTATATTTATATATCTACAACAAAAGTAACTAGTGGCACTGTACACTTCAAGTCATATGTGGGTCTTTAGTTTTATATCGCATGAATTTATCAGTATAGAAACATACCGATAAGGTCTAGCTAAAATAGTCAAGCTAAGAGGATCCAAGGCTCACATGTCATGGGTGGCAGCCTAGAGCCTTCGCATCATGCATGTCAGTTTAAGTGTCCTGCTTGATGATAGTTCTATTTACTTTGTAGTTCCAATGAAACTTTTTTTACTACCGGGTTTTGTCCCATGTTCTTAGTTGTAGTCTTCTTCATCTTGATTTTTTCCCCTCTTGCGACGCACCAAGTTCATACTACTTTTACAAATAACCTTGAACTTTCATTTTTGCTTCAGTACACCCAATTAGAAAAGTATACATATTTTGATGCAAATTAAAGGTGGAGATTACAAGTTAGTCCTTCTTTCTTAGACTGTCATGATCTTTTATTTGATCCATTAGGAGAGTGGTGATTAAAATTAGTTGATCATAAATTTACAAGAAAACTCTTTTCAAGTAACTTTATGGCCCAGTTCTTTTGCCAGATTCTCTCAGAATCTTTGAGCCTCATTTGTTTTACAATCCTATCAGTTAATGTCTAATTAGTTAGAATTGCAAAACAAATGAGGGTCAAAGATTTTAGGAGAAGCTAAAGAGGGGCAGATTCTGAAAGAATCCTGCAAAAGAACTGGGCCTAAGATTCATGTAAAAATTTAAGCGGGTGTACCGAAACAAAACTTAATTCTAAAAAAAAAAAAAGAGGAGTTCGAGCCTGGGTGATGAAAGTGCACACCACACTTCTCATCACCAAGTGAGCCAGCCAAGAGGCCATCATTTTCGGTCTCCTATCCTATATATCATGCACGCACAGCCCCTCCGAAGGTCGGTCATGATTGCTCAAAAGTCGTATGTGTACTTGATCAAGAGATTAGCACTACTCGATGGGATTTCACTTTCGTCCTGCCCCCCACATCCATCCATGAACACTGCCTTCTCTTTCTTTTCCTACATACTCCTACATGCGATCGCCTTCGTTTTCTCCTTAAGTGGCCGGGCACCACGTCGCCTCACCGGATCATCCCACCCGGCCGACGTGTCCCTCGCTCCACCCAATCACCACCAGACAAGTCACCTCACGTCCACAGGGCCACGGACGGCGACGGGCTGACCGAGACCACGTAATAACCTAGTAACCGGCCAATAACTCGCCTCAAACAACAACAAAAAATATTCATCTTTCGTATGGTAGTAATTAAGAATTAACTAGTGCTCCCCACTTGTGCGGAGGAGAGGATAGAAAATGGAGTTGTACTACCACCGGCGTTGCGGCTGGCCAACGTTGTACTGCAGGCAGGGAGCCAATCCAACGGAGAAGATAACAATAGAAAACCTACGACATCACATGCACAACTCGAAGATATTTTCCTGGCAACGGATCGCCGCGCGCGCGCTCGTCCCCGGATGCGGCCCCCCCTGTCCCTGTCTGGCTGGCCCTTGACATTTCCAAGGGGCAACAGTGCTGCAGCGCGGTGAGATTGGATCGAGCGGGGAGGGGTGGGGTGGGGCCCGCCGGGAAATCTAGCATGTGGTTGGCGTGTAAGACAGGTGGGGCCGGCGATTCCAAAGGGGTGCATGTGTAAATTCGGCAAGACACGTATAAATATAAACCGCGTCTATAGCAAAACCAATGGGCATTCCTCAAAAAAAAAAACCAATGGGCACAAAGATGCCATGCATGCGGATGCGAAGTTTTTGCAAATGAGCTCGGATAAACAATAAAATCAAAAAATAAATAAATATGTTCAAAAAAAATCTGAATTTTTTTATGACAAACTTTGACAAATGTTCTAAGAGATTACAAAGTTTCATCATAAAATCAAATTTGTGGAAGTCGTGGCAAAAAAAATTGATACTCTAAAAATGCTACTTTGGAAAGCATTTTGGAGCATTGATTTTTTTTTTCCACGACTTCCGCAAATGCGATTTCGTGATAAATTTTGCAAGCTGTTAGAACATTTGTCAAAGTTTGCATTAAAAGTTTCATATTTTTTTGAACATTTTTTGAAAAAATTTGAGTACTATTCATCCCGAGCTCATTTGAGCTCGGGTGTAGAAAGGGACTTCCGCATGCAACCTATCTAGAGCCCACCTATTTTTTTTTCATGATGTAGTTCTAAAGATTACGTTTCCAGTGAGTTATTCGATTTTTCTTAACTAAATGTCGATATTATTTTTCTTAGAATTACATTGCACTATATTTTGAAGAAGCTTCAAAGCTCTTTGAAAGAAAGAAAAAACCTTGTTTTTTCTTGTGGTACAACTAAGCAAATACTTGTGCAAATTTAATATTGAAGAATGAACGATCTAATCCTACATCTTTTTGGAAAACAATTCTCATCGACCGGCCGCTCCCACCGAGCATCACAAAACCACCCTATTTGCCATGTTTCACTGTAACATATGCCATGCACATCCCAAATTCTATGACCATGCCCACATCTCGCGCTCGTTCCTATGATCATAGTGCCACAGCGAGATGGCGCAGCAGCCAACGAGTCTGCGCATGGATGGAGACGTAGTGGAGCTTAACCCTCGTCCTCCACTTCTGCCCCACATGTGCTTTTGATATCATCCCTTACTCCTTCCTTTCGCCCCGAATCGAACTCCAAATTGAAATAATACCAAATTGAAATAATAAAACTTTCTGTGATTTTTATTAGTGATTTACCTCGACCAAGAACTTGTTTCATCCATAGAAAAATTATTGCGTTTGGATATGTTTGAAATGTTGCAATTCTTTTGACATAGCGAGAAAAATATTTGCGATGGCGCTGCACATGTAGGATAGAATTGTTGCCTGTCAGGATTTTGTTGTTGTTGTTGCTACAATCGGAAGAACTGGGAGTCAGCCAACTAGCTCTCTCCGCCCGACCTATGGCTAGTTTTTGTTTTCCTCCTTATTCCTACATTTCATAATTAAATTCGCCCTTGTAAGAAATCTATATGGTTTTAGAGACCGTATATTTTTATATGTAAACCAATGTTAATTCTAAGTGTAAACCACTTAATAGACACAACACATCCTATAAGCGTGAAACGGTTTGGGGGAAGACACCTCTCAAGGGGCGATCGGCCAGTGGCGGAGCCAGGAAAAATTATCAGGGGGGCCGAGTGATGCTAAAACTGATCGGGGAGGGCCAAATCCTAGAAAAATGAGTTTTTAGCAGAAAATAACAAGTAATTATGTACTGTTTATAGGAAAATTAGCTTGAAATCCTGGTTGTTAGGGGGGGGGGGGCCAGGGCCCCTGCTGGTCCCCCCTGTCTCTGCCACTGCGATCGGCTCATATATTTATAGCATAACTACAAGACTTGGGAACCAAGAAAGGAACCCTATATGCGTATATGTACAGCCGTATACAAATGGAATACTATACAAAGTCATACTTTTACACATCCGTAGTACAAAATGTCCATTATTATTGACTCTACTATATTGTAGACGCCTTAAGAGAAATGCAGAAGAGTGGCAAAGCATGGATGCAGATAGATGGACCCAGGCCGTAATTTAATTTAGTGCCGTTGCCCTTGTAGCAATGGCCAAAGGCTGCATGGATGCATGGCATGTCCGGCGCCTCCTAGCCATCAAGACCGTCGTACGTACACGTACATGGCTGAGCTACATACATGCATGAGCGATCCACTTGGGGCGATTAATTAGTGCGATCTGTGCAGGTAGCAGAGGATCAGGGCTGGGTTTCATTTCACAGGAACAATAATGACGCTTAAAGAACCTGCTGGTGATCAACTGCAGGCGAGGCATCTAAATCCATCAGATCACATTCAATTCCCCTATGCCCTGTTTGTTCCGGTCTGCCCACAGTGCCATAAGTTCACACATCTAATCTCCTGTGTGCCCCAGCTATCGAATTTAATCTCCTGGACCAATAGGAAAATTTATCAAACGGCTGGAGAGGGAGAGGGAGATCGAGGTCCAACCAACCAAATGTGTCTAGGTTTTCTTCGGCTAGCTAGCTTTCAAGAGGCGTCTCACTCACAGCAGCTAGCAGCTACTACCTTAGCCGAAGGACCACACGCCCGCCCACCGCGCACGTTTAATTCCATGGTGCGTCGAGGGGTACGGCCGTCCGGCCACCGTCCGTCCGTCCGGCGGGGGCGCCCCACCCGCCGTCGATGTCGCCGCGATTTAATTCCGATTTGAACGGCGATATGATGGACGTTCGATCGATGCATATTATAACCTTAATATAGGCTAGGGTTAACGTTAATGACGAGGTCCAGAAGAGGAAAGGCTCGTGATGGATACCTTTGCGCTCTACTACCTGCTTTAGCTAAGAGCTATAGCTCTCCCCGGCCGGCGTCGCCGTCGAGCCAACACGGACGTGCGAGCAGCCAACCGGAAACTCCTCCACATAATTAATTAAGTTCAGTTGAGTGATAGATGAAAAAAAGAACTTGGTACGTGTATCCGTACATGTATACGATTAGATACATGTATGCAGATGAGATGGATAAAAGCAAAGCTAGGGTCACGAGATGAAGCAAGCCAGCTTTTGATTGCAGTAATTAACCACGCAACGGCCAGAGACGTGACGATCTTGTTGCTTGTCGAATGTCGACCGATCCCCTTCCCATGCAGGCAGAGAACAGTAGCTCTACGTGCTTCCCGATCACGCTGGGCGCATTACTGTACGCCACTCACTGTAGCTACGCTTCTTTTAGTTCGTCTGTTAGACTTTACAACGAGAAAAGAAAAGAAAAAAGAAAGATGTGGAGAGATATGATAAACTAAGCCGCACGCGGCATGCATCATCACACATGCATGGATTCTATATTTGTTTCCGTGATTTTTTAGGAGGAAATGGATATGATATATAATTTATTTATTTCGAAAAGGTGTGGATCAAAAGCGATCTCAGCATGCTAACCATCAATGAGCTACTAGGAAGCCCTGTAGAGATAACAAAGGAGAAAAGGAAAGGGGAGACTTTGTTTATACATACATATGCATTATTTATGTGGCTGTTGCTAACCTGTGGACGTGTACCTGGGGAGTCGACGGACGTAGCAGTACAACAACAGTGGATTGATACAGTGTGATGCAATCGTTGGTCGAACTTGGACTTTTCAAAGTTGGGGTACGTAGCACACTGTGGCGGTACAATCATGCATGTCATTTCAAGGTCAAGTCAGAAGGAAGTGCGTGTGCGTGCATGCATGCATTATTTGGGAAAGCCAAGGATACATGCCGAGGCCTGTCAATCAAGCCAAGTAGGAGCACACCGTTTTGGGAAAAGAGGCAGTTGTACAAATAAGGTTCAACAAGGTGAGAAGAAGCATATATCTTGCATTCTTGCTGTCATATGAAAAAAATAGTAGTATATATATCTTGCTTTCTGCAATAAGAAAAGGGGAGAAATCAGAGGATATTATGGATGGGGACACAACCTTATTTTACTCATATTTGTATGGTGCTCACGCATTATATTATTGCACACGTTCCATTATTGCGCATTTGTGTGGCTGCCGGCAACAGATGCCAGGATAGACATGAATCTCTCTCTCTCACACCCCCATCGGAGTCAAGACAAGAGAGAGATGTAGGAGCAAAAAACACTGACAAGAACACCGGGCTGGTCCATCCAGGAAAGAGATAGCTGCTGCCGCGTCTCTGCACTGCAAGAAGATCACCATTGGGAAGGGATCCAATGGGAATAGCTGAGCAGAGAACTGCTGCTAGTGCTTCCTTCCACGGCGGAGGTCTGGAGGGAGGAGAAAAATCCTGCTCAGTCAGGCTGCTGGTGTACGTAGTGAGTGCCGGGAGTAGGTGGCGGGTTTGAACTTTGAACGAGGCCTTTTTCTTCTCTTTTCTCCGGTGGTTCATTCGCCGGCCCAGATCTGGTAAACCTTAAACCTACCACTCCTTCCGCCCCCGACCTCGTATGCCGCGTTCGGGAAAGGTGGCCACCGCCTGCCGCCGGTCGACTGACGCTACGCTACGCCACGCCACGCACGCGGGCCAATTATTCGTCCCTTCGTCCGTCTGGGCCGGGCCCGGGCCCTGGCCTGGACCAATCGTGGGTGGTGGTGGCCCCCGCCGTACTTGCTGTCGTGTGATGATGGATGGATCGATCTTCTTTCTCGCGCTCCGTCCTCGTCACCGATGTTGGTCCGCCCGTTCGCCTTGATTGTTTCCGATCCGAAACGTGTGGGCCGGGAGGCTCGAGCGTCGACCGTCGAGCCCCACTCCACTTGCCTGCTTGCATGCATGTTGAGGAGGGTTGCCTCACCCGTCCTCCACGCGCGGGGCGGGAAATATCGTCCATCTACCATTCTCGGCTCTTCGTCACTTGCTACCGCCCCTCTCCCTCGAGTCTCGATCGAGCTTGTATGCACCGGGAAGGAAACAAATAACAGCCGGGCGAGGGACGAAATTTTATGGAAAATCTAGAGAAACCTATCCTCAGAATTTTCAAAGAAGACAAAAAAATCTCTGTCGTTTTGTATTTTTGCCCAGTGATGATCCACATGCACTGCTCCTTCCTCCTGCATTCTCGACATGGTCACACAGGTGTGGATGGCGTCGACGACTTGTTGAAAAACGGAGATCTCTTGAAAACACGAGTAGTTC
Source organism: Triticum dicoccoides (assembly GCF_002162155.2). NCBI lineage: Eukaryota > Viridiplantae > Streptophyta > Magnoliopsida > Poales > Poaceae > Triticum > Triticum dicoccoides. The sequence continues at coordinate 72,070,831 of NC_041381.1, forward strand.
GCTCATCACGAATTTCCTACCATTAGACATGGATCACAGTTAACTGGGGGCGCTTGGAGAGTGCGCTCCGGTGATGCCTCAAGTTGCTCCAAAAGACCCTCGCAAAAACAAAACAAAATTGCTACAAAAGAAAGTGAGCAAAGAGACCGGGGAGGTGAAGAAGGTCAGCATTCCCAATACAATCTAGGAAGCCATGGCTCTCCAAATGCGCTTGAACAAGGATCTGCAATCAACACATGCATGATTATATACTTGATTCCACGCTTGCCTAGCACAAATATTTTCCAAGATGATTTTAGGGGGAAAGAGACTTCTGTGTAAGAAATAAATGCAGATTTGCTAATTCTCATCATTAAAATCTCATCTAGCACCTGTACCATCTGATTATTCAAATAAAAAATAAAAGTAATAAATCTGCATGTAAAATCGAATGGTGTAGGAATTAGGTGAAACTTAGTTAATTCCCATCTAGATTGGAGCTAGCCATACCAAATAATAATAATAATAATAATCTCAAATAATAATGGTGCGTAAATTTCATGATATTATATAGACACAGCTTGCTTACATACTTGGATTCAACCAGTACCATGCTTTTTCGGAAATCGCTAAAGATTAGGTTCAAAGCCATCAGGGGGAATCCTTTGCGCATCCCCACGAACTTCTCCATACGCAAGACCGTGCAATTTGCAGTAGATATATAACCATAAATAAACAAACTTAGTGCAATTTGCAAGACCATGGCACGCAAGGGCATACGTACGTACTGACCAGTGACCAGCTGCACATACGTGCCGCGGAATCTTACGTCTATTCATTTATTAAACTACTGCATCTTGCACGATAATGGAGTGCCGATTATGCAAAGCATGGGGCGCCTATTTAAATTCTGGTTGCATAGAGGTTCAAGGCCGGGTTCTCGCGTGGTCAAATTGGCCGCTGCTGGTTTCCTGGCGACGCTGCACACAGGATAGAATCGATGGTACTGCTGCTATACATAATGCTATGTTTGTATAATCAACATTGATTTCTGGATCTCTGATGGCGCAGTGCAGGGATTATGTGCAACGCACACCACCGGCCTTGTAGGAGACCGAGGATATTTTTATGCGGCCATGTTGCCGATGTATAGTACAATTAAGAAGAACAGGGGATATCATAATCTTTTCATCAAGAAGAATAATACGGCCTCTCCCATAAAGAATAATATGGCCCCTTTGATTCCCGGGGTGTCAAAGAACTACAGGAGTAAGGAACTCATAAGATTTATTTCAACCCTACCTGAATAAATTTTGCGACGGCGGTTGTTTGATTGTAGTAAACCTGGGCATGGGCAGCTCGGCCCAAAAGGCCCCCACGCGGGCTAGGCTCGGCTCATTTTCCTTTCGAAGACCAGCCTTGGAAGCTGAAAAGGCCCAAAATGAGTGCTTTTGTAGATTTTTAATAAAAATCTACACCCCTATATATTTGTGCGAATAACTATGAAAGATGGTCGTTGGATGAAGCCAATCCGACAGGTGTAGAGATGGCAAATCCGAGCACCATTGGCCGTTGGATATCTTCTACATTCCACCACATTCTACCACATGTACAATCTAGAAGACTGCACCATTGGCCGTTGGATGTCTTCTACATTCCACCACATTCTGCCACATGTACAATCTAGAAGACTGCATGGTTAAACTTAAGCATAATGCACAAACCTACACAAGCACTTCTCCTTTGTTCTAGAATCTTCTGTATCATAATTGCCCAATTTTCTTTTTTCTAAATGAATTGCCATTATTTGTTTTTTTTCTTTATGCTTTACAATGCACAATTTCATGAATCTTAAAATAGATTATTTTTTTTATAAACTTATTGATTTTGAATGAGATGAACTATAAGAATTAAACGAATATCTACATCATGCATATATGAATCAAACCTTACATGATATGGTATGGTATTTATTCATAATTTGGTTGCCAAATCTCATGCGTGCAATGCACGTGTACCTTACTACTCCCTCCGTTCCCAAATATAAGTCTTTCTAGAGATTCCGACTAGTGACTACATACGGAGCAAAATAAGTAAATCTACACTCAAAAATATGTCTACATATATCCGTATGTTGCAGTCCATTTGAAATGTCTAAATAGACTTATATTTAGGAACGGAGGGAGTAGTAAGTATAGTACTCCTACTAATTAATTGTTTTATCCTAAAAATGATTTATTCATTATTTTAAAATACAAAAGAGAAATGTTCCATCTTGTCAGGCCGGACTTGACATTTTCAGGTTAAGCTCTGCAAAGCCCGGCCCGGGCTATGTCTTGGTCTAGCTGTACCCTATGAAAAAGCAAATGAATCACCCCGTAAAAAAATGAATCTTTTATGTTAACAAATCGAAAAATCCTGTATGAAAGAAAATAAATTGCAGTGGAGCTACAATCCTACAAATCAAACGAAAAACAGCCCACACACAATTTCTTTTTCAAAAGATTCCAACGCTATCCTTTGAACCAAAGCGAAAGAGGCCAAGCAGAGACATATCTATATCTATACTACTATATAGTGTATCAGTTTTGCATTAGACCTAGAGTATCAATCATAGCCGTTGATCACCTAAATCCAATGGCTGAGATCATTAGGATTCGCATGAACAGTAGACTCCTACTGCTTCTACTGTGTTCTGGAACAATCACGTGGCCCTTCCAGAAAAAGGAAGAAGCCCATATCTGCTACTTGAGCGCATGGAAATTTGAGCCCAAGCGAGGTTGTTTGAGAGGAAAACTGGGAGGAAGAGAACATAAAGTAACATACAGTTCTAGATGTGCACAAAAAACGGCTTCCTGTACCTTTTTAATACTTTTTAATTAATATTTGCATTCACACATTGCTATATTTTTCCTTTTGCCTTTAATCTATTTGCAAATCTATGGTTTTTTCTTTTATCAAAATCACTCTGTTAAATTAGGACGTGCATTGCACGTGTATACATACTAGTTATACTTATATGCACATGCAACAAGGTGTACAGTGCAGGGTATGCAACATGAGACAAAGTAAAGTAAGAGGGAGTAGTGGCACTTCAGTAGGCGATACAGAAAGGGGGTATGGAATACTAAAAGGGGGAGGTGGCAAGTTGCCATTCTCGGGATGCTGCTGCTGCTCGTGCCAGTTGCAACTCTGCGGCACAACCTCGGAGGGAGGGAGGGAGGTCGCCGCCAGCCATGGCCTCTGTCTGTCTTGTGGCTCCTCTGAGTTCGTTATCCTAATTACTATATATTCTTCTGATAAGTTAAGAAAGGGAGGAGGAGAAAAGCTTTGGCGTCGCTTTCAGGTAGGTTTCCTCTGTGGCTTGGCTGCATGCAACCAAGGTGAAGGTATAGCACACAGGTTTCACTTGGCCTTTGAGGCGCGCCAGGGGCTAGGAAGCTTGCCAGGGGCAACACCGCGGCAGTGGTCTCGTGCATGGTCCACTACTGGCGCCAGTGGCTGGGCTAATCTGATTACTTGGTGCCACCACTTGATTACTTGGTTGGCTATGTGTTAATGACTTTAGTAGTGACCTGGAGGTTCAACTGAACTCTTCAATGGCCAGCAACCTGTGAGTCTGTGACTGTGTGACACCTGAGCTAACCACTTCATCGTATATCAGCAGCAGTTCTAGATTGTCACTCTACCGCTTGATGATCGTCAGGTTAATTACTAGCTCATATGTTAGAAATGCTCTCGACGACGAATCTGCCGGTATATAGTGTTGTGTGTAATTGTGTTCTAAGTTTAACATGTTATATTTTTTTTTATCCTTGTAAGTTTAACAGGTTGACTATATAATATGGGCGTAAAGAAACGGCACGATGAACAGAACAGAGGAGCGCCAAGTATTTGACAGTATACTCTGCAAGCTGCTGTCTGCCAACAATAAACCTAGAACAAGAAGTCCAGGAAACTGCGGAGGAGGTACAAGCTAGGACTACTTTACCAAGCCTATATAGGGCTGTCACAGTTAGTGATTGCGGCTGTCTAGCGTGAACTCACAAATAGAAAACAGAATGAGAAAAAAAAAACTCAACCCAGAAAGAATGCCTTTGCAGGTCAATCTTATTGTTGAGTGCTAGACAGGATGAGAGTTCGAATATAGGTAGTGACAACGGTAATGGACACAACACGATTTCTAGTGGAGAAGACAATGATTGCTACGTAGAAACAGGGGGGCACATAAGATCCGGTTCATATGCTTTGCCGCCTCGGGTCGGGTACAAAATCAACGCTCAATTATCATAACACTGTTATTATGCAAGAAAATTCAGGAATCTCACTGAAGTGGATGATGATATATACCTGGAGCTTACAGCGCGCTGCTTGCTTCATGTGGATTCCGTGAGTAGTGCCTTTCTTGCCGCCAACATACGACGGGTGCAGTAGATGCAAATGCGACTGCTCGTTGTAATAACCAGAAATGGTAGTGCCGACAGTGGGATGCAAAGACAAAGGACAAAAGGGCCCCCACTAGGATGCTCCCCCTTTCCATCCATCCACCTGCATCAGATTAGACTGCAGGCCCATCAGGTCAATAGGAAACATAACACTCCAAAAATATAGACCCCACAAAAGTTCAATCAATCAAAAACTATCCCGGGCTATGCCACCATACTATAATTAGGTGCTTGATTTTCAGACTTAATCAACAGAATCAGTCCAGTAAGCTGTTACAGAAACGACCATGTAACAATATAATACTCCCTCCGTCCCAAATACTTGTCTAAAGAATGGATACAAATGGGTGTATCTAGAACTAAAATACATCTAGATACATCCATTCCTTGGACAAGTATTTCCGGACGGAGGGAGTAGTACTTATACCCGTACCAAAAAAGGCATATATAGTTAATTATATCCATTTGCACAATCATTTGTCGCAAATAGTAGGTATGTACAGCTTAAATGCCAACTTGGGTAGTTACTAAAAAAGGAAGATAGCTTAAAATTTTCCCCAACATTTTGGTGCTGCATCAAAGGCACCACCACCACTTGCCTCAGAGGTCACTGCTGCAGGGCGTTGCAACTTGCAGGGCAGTTGCTTCTAGGATAAGGTAAGGGGAAGAAAGCATATCCATGGAGGCAGGCGGCAGCTGGGAGATGCAACTGATGCATCACGGAGGTGTACTTGACTGGCTACTTGTAGCACCTACTCTTGTGCTAAGAAGAACTTACCTATGTGGTACAATCGTGGTCCTGTCCAGCTCCTATTCAGCAATGACCCTGCGTCTAATTGGTTCGCATTTCGCTCTCAGACACATGTTGTTGTTAGCTAGGTATAGGTAGGTAGACTCTCATCTCATGCCTCCTTCCAAACCTTAGACAGTAGCAGCCAATGTGAGAGACAGCTAAACCACCCATGTTTGACTCCTAGGTTAGAAACTTTGCAATATGCCTTTGCCTTTATCCTTTTGTACTACCTGGATATGCTTACCTAAATTACATCCATTAACTAGCTGAATCATCGGTGAAGAAAAGATTAACTAAACAACTCGGCTAATTGACCTAGTGCTTATGATCGACCGATTAGATAATGCACCATCGGAGGAATCCGCTTCATGGGGAGCAAGGCGCGCTGTCTCTGGACAGAATCCAGTCCTTATACATCATAGTGTTCTTGATAATTATTATGGTCAGATGGGTAAGTAAAGCCTATTATACCCGAATGACAGCAACCATCTGACCAATTATTCAAGCATCAATTCGCCAAATGCAGAGATGCGCCGGGGAATATGGTGGACATGAAAATTCTCTGCTTTCCGCGGGCATACCGGGGAATAAGTTACCAGGTCCTCTCAGTGTTCCAACAGGTGCAGACCATTTCTCCAAGTGCTATAGATGTGTCCTATCAGTAATTAGGTGCATGCACAGATTTGATGCTTCTAGACGCATACCCGTTTTGGCGAATCATGATAAACAAATCCCCTTGCAAGACTGATCACAGGAACCCATCGAAATCACACGAAAGAAACGCATTATTAGGCTTTTGGTATAATTACCCAGCAATCAACACCCAGTAAAGTGATTCTTCCTGTCCACCAACATGACAGTTCAGTTGCTTGACCTTGGTACATAGGTTCCCCTGGAACCCAGTTCTGTTTCTTTAAGCTATCAAAAGCAAACACTGTTAATTCCTTTAGCAGACATTAATCCTTTAGCATATGCTCTGCATAGTATCAGCAGCAGCACGATGTGGGACATTTTTTCTCGGGTCAGTGGTTTTCTTTCTGTCGGAAGGATTAGTTGGGGCGCCAGCTGCAGCCAGGGAGGGTGATACATCAGCTCCTAGATTAGAATAAGCAAAACCTAGAGATGATTAAACAAGCCATCTGACCTAGTCCAAGTTGAGGACAGTTTTACAAAGGAAAGGAGAGCCCACAAAGTGGCAAATGTGGGATGGATGTGGGTTATTGCTGTTTTCTGTGTGGAAATGGAAATGGAACGGGGCAGTGACGTGGCGCACATATCATACGAGGTTATAGGGGTATATAAAATGGTATTGCCAGACGTGGAAGATTGCTATCCATTCTTGGAAAGTCCACTCATCCCACAAAAAATGGGTCAGGCCATTTTTCTCCCTGCAAACAATACCCATTTATGTGTATGATAATAAATGTCCAGCCAGGTCAAAAGATTATAAATGCCCAATCAGGAATTCTATAAGATATTATACTTTATTAGGTATCTAGTACAAATGGATCAAACAGTAGAGTCAAGCATACATAAATGTAGCAAAATTGTTATTATTCTGAGAAAGAAGAAAACCGAAAGCTTATGGGCTAAGTTGTTGTACAATATTTTCTAGGACAGATGAAGACAGCTTATCTTGCTGCGGGGATTGAACTATAGAGATTTCAGCCACTGCAATATTATTTTCAGACAGAGATAGTTTCATATGAAGAATATGGCAACTTCGATGCAGGGAATAGCTATGATAGAAAACTAAGAATCAGGAAACATCCTTTGATCCCATCTTCCACCAGGCAATTACTATGCTATAAACTAGGGAACAGGAAAATATTACCAACTGCATGTAGAAGACCACCTAAACTATAACTAACATGTAGCAGGGCACTTCCGCAAGCTGCAACATCAAACTCAAGGGGATAAACAAGGACAAATTGAAGATTTAGATGACAATAGATGGCCAAAATAAACTATGTAAATACAAATTGCAGCAGTCAATTTTATCATTAGCTGCTTCTTTTACTGTGCTTGTCTGATTACTTTGTTTCGCATATGCTTATCCTGCACACACCAAATGATCATATTTAAGGAACTTGTTGAAAGTCGATCATTTACCAGGTGAAATGATCATAAGTCAATAATTAACCTGCAAACAGAAGATGCAGCGGACAGTCATCCATGTTAGGCTTGTCTTCGTATTGAAGGACAGCTAGTTGATTGAAAGACTTGACCCACAAAAAGTCCAGAACGAGTAAATGGTAGTTGACTGAAGCATAATGTTTGCACACAAATTCTTCTGCAATGATGTAACATGGAACAAGAGCTGCCAGCTGCACATGCATTCACAGAAAGAGCTGCCAGCTGCAAACACATTTTAGCTAACGGAACAGGAAAAGGAGCTTATTTCCATTGGAAATCTTGAAGGACAATACAACTTAACTGATGAAAGTACATCAACAAACTGGCATTTCATACTGCCATGCCATGGGAGAATGCAGTGAAGGTTAAATTGTCCACTAGGATAGGAATGGCAATAAGCATTAAAACAGTAATATAATTTAACCATCAGCTTGCATTAATCCGCAAAGTTGTGCCAACATTCTAATTTGTGCTACCATCAGCTAATTCCAAATTGAATCAGCCAAATAGACAAAGGACAGACCTCAATGTTTTGACATGATTGAGTGCAATTTGAGATGTGCTCTGGACAACCTGTGTGGTGTTCAGAAGCAGCACAGAGTCTGTTCACAACATCTATAGAATGTCTAGCGCTGTGTGCACAAAGAACATCAAAGTGTGCACAAAGAACATCAAAGTAATAAAAATTATCAGTGTACTAGAGGGCAGGAAAAATGCTGCTGAAGCAACAACCCTGATGACATATAACATGCTAGAGAAAAAAGAACAAACATACCTTGCAATGTCAGGAGAGTTTACAAGCTTCGAAAGAGCTTCAATGGCAACGAATGATTGTGATATACAAGATCCTGAAACCGCATACAAATTTTATCAAGTCGATTTGAAATCAACATTTTCGGGAGTATGCATACTGGAAGTTACTGAGGTGTCATCCTGCCATGATACACTGGAAGTCTGAAATCAGTAGATTGTGGAACTTTCTAGGCTGACATATCACTTTAAGTTATTCTAAGATGAGTCAGTTGATACCATAAAACTCAAACCAGATTATCAGAAAAGCATAAATTCAAGGATTCTAGGGGCATGCCACACATCTCAAAACAGCCAATCTCCACTTGAAGTCCTCAACATATGAAAATTATAAAACCATATTCTACTCTATAGTTCAGTTTACCAGGGAAAGCTGTGGAGCAGAAGGTACAGTTTGTACATCATAAGAACATAACTGTACTTCTTAGTATCTTAGCAAGAGTACACACTTTCATGCCATGCTCCACAGCTTCCTCCTGTACATGTAGCCCTCTCTTCGCCCCTCAACATGCATCTTAGCCAAGTTTGGTCCAATGTTTTAACCATCTCCAGATTCTTCAACTCCATAGTTTTCAGAACAAAGGAGGGATTCTGAGGAATAGCTTAACAGGGACTAAAGCAAGAAGCGCATTTGCTGTACCTGCAGTTCTATTCCTAAGCTTCTCAGAGAATCAGAGCCCTCAGCAACCGGCAAATGTACATGCACCCTAAACAATGAAATTCCTTTCCTCCTGAATCCCTTCTTTCAGCACCCTTGCTCCACAATCACCGAGAACACATATACATTTTATGTGTGGTCAAGTGCATCTGTTTGACGAGTCTTGGCGCTCTGAAGCATGGCTGCTCGGCATACTTCATTGACTGAAGTAATTACTTGCCTGATAAGATTGATTGACAGCATCACAATTGTTCACATAAGTTCGTCACACAAATACCCTGTATTTTGTGGCAAACTGAAATAGTGATAATATTGTTCCTTGGTGCCTCGGTGGACAATTCACAATTATCAGTGTCATTATTAGTTCTGCATCAGACGCACTCAAAAACCAAATCTGTCAGAGACACAAAATGTACCACACACACAAATACCTTCCTTCCATCTTTGCTGGTTCACACACCACATCTTGATTTTGCATCAGGCAAGAGAAGAATATTTGGTACAACCTGTGAAGGTCCTAGGGATGCAGATCATCTGAAAGTACCCAAAGAAGTGTCTTCCACTCTTCTTACACCTCTTGAGCCTTTCTTTTTCCACTTGCACAGAAATGGCTTCCAATTCACTGTCTATGGATTGAGCAGATGTTTGCCTCAGCTTTGCCGCAGAACTAGCATCATCCTGAGAACACATAGCCCCATCATGATGTTCCTCCTTGTTGTTTTCCCTTGATTGTTTGACCAAGCAAATTCTACACTTTCCATTAAGAATCTTAATCTACGGATCTCAAAGGCTGACGATTTCTAACTCTCGCAGCAAATTTCCCATCTGGAGGAATCTTCTCAAGAATGCTCCAAATGTATCTCACCAGCCGCAGCAAGGGTATGCTCACCCCTTTCTGAGACAGTGTATTCAACAAATGGGTCTGCCTGGTTAAGAAGCATAAGCCATCCAGAATGCACTTTCAGATCAGCCAGTTTGGACGGCTCAACGGCGATCTTAAGAGCATTAGGGACACCTGAAACATCATGCTCAAAAAGGGCCAACAGTCCGTGCATGACAGTGTGGCTGTCTTCAATAAGTGATTCCGAGGCTCTGGATAGCGAGCACATCCCAGAAGCTATGCTGGCAACTGGCCTCTGACTATCCTAGCACCTCATACTCGTGCTGCACCTTGAGAGCCTGCAAATGCTCGTGCATTGTGTCCCCTTTCACACGATCATACAGCGGTTATAGCACAAACAATCTCTGCCCTGCATAGAGGACTCTGCCGGAGAACCGCGCAAACACCAAGAACACTCATCTCACCACTGTCCTCACATTATCCACATTCGTTGCCAGTGGCGGCGCAATCTGCAGCAACCCCTGGCCCAAACTCCCTATTGAGCATCAGTCTTACCATTCTGAATGTCTGGGCTGCAATGGGTTCAGGAGTGCACTCCACAAGCACCTTCATTCAGTCATCACCACCAAAGCGACAGCTAGCCACACCCTCAGCAGGGCTTGCACCGCCACCTTTGGTCCTTGCTCTGCACCAACACATCCAGATTGAACGGCTCACCCTCCACGACAAGCCCAGAATTCTTTTGTTCTTCCTGTCACAGTAGTGCAGACCTCACAGCGCTCCCAGGCGAGCAGATCGGGGAAATGCAGCAGGCGAAGAGGGGGGACAAGTAGTTGCCCGGGCGCAGCGCAGAATGGATAGAGTTGACCACGGGCTCGAGGTTGGGCCTCGGTGACGAGGCGGTCGAGCCTGTTGCGCACGAGTCAAGGCCGGTGGCGCTCGACGAAGGGAATGCCTGCCACAGCGCGGCGCCGCGGCGAGGGTCTGGATGTGGACGCCCTCGGCGGCGTCGGCTTGGATGAGCGCCGAGTTAGGCCGGAGTAGGGAGTCGATTTGGTCGGGGGAGTCGATAAGAAGCCCGCGGTGACCGCCGCCGCCACCGTGGCGCAGCGGCCCGGAGGCGGCCTTCATCGCGGTGGCTCGCCGCTGCTACTCCTCGAGGTCCATGAAGCGGAGGCTGCTGGCTGCACTCGCCCTCTGCCCGCCGTAGGCCACCAGGTGGTCTCCGTACGCCGGAGGGGGTCGGCGGCGGCTGGTAGGGCTTCCTCGAGCTTTGAGTTTGAGTTTGGGAGAGTGGGCTTTGGAATTGGAAATAATAAGAGCATGCTTGTATTCAAGGGACTATTTTTAGAGGCTAAAGTTTCAATCATCTCTGATTAAAGAAAGGCTAAAACTAGTCTTGAGACTAAAAAAATTTAGTCAGTGGAATCCTACTAAAATGTGAATTAGTCCTCTCTTTCCTTATTTAACTCCTCTCCTTTAACACATGCGAGTTCTGAATTGGAAGGTTTGGAGGATAATAAATGCTCATTAACTCGATTTTAGTCTATTTAGTATTTGTATCCAAGCATGGGTGAGGCTAACAAGTTTTATTCTCACTACTTTTAGTCATGGGACTAGTACGTATCCAAGCACCCTCTAAGACTAGCCACGGTGGTAGTAACTTCGGTAATAATATCGAGTCCAACTCAGCAAATTTGCTTAGGCCCCGCTTGGAATGTTGTTTTTCTGCCACCCCTGTAACATTTTACACCTGTATTATACTAGTCTCAAACCGAATACATGCCACAGGATTGTATTTTCATTCCGCTTCTAGCCTCCGCTTGGAATGTTGTTTTTCTGCCACCCCTGTAAGTTGGCTCCAGTTTCAATTCGGTTGTAAAATATACATGGCGCCCAAGTTGCAGCACTACATATATGTTTAAATATGCATGGCATCCAAATGTATAGCTTTTCAACAACACAGACTTTCTAATACACACGTACATAATTTTCAACAGCACAGACTGCACTTGCACACAAATTGCACAGGTATAAAATGAGCTAAAATTTTGATTTATATAACAGTACAACCACATCAAAAAAAGGATAATATTTTTGCAATCATCCATTTGAACATAGTTCTGATAACTCATAGTGCTCAAAGTCAGTAGTTTAAATTACAAATTTATCGAGGCATATTTGTCTCGTCTCGTCCGCATGCTACATAACCAAATTTATTGAGGAAATTGTTCAATCATTGTGCGCTTAGACATAAAATAATTCAGGAAGATTATTGATTGCTTCATGGACTCGGGTAATCATAGAATCATGTGAAAGGACATCCTGAAAAGAAAAAAAATGAAAAACATTAGCTATGTAAGAACACTTTGTGCTCTATGAAGGATACCAGCCACACATGTCAAGAACAACCATGTATGTCAAAAAGATTAGCACAAAATCCTGAATTACCAAGGGGAGCCAGATGGTACAAGGTAGCCATAGCATGTCATAAATTTAAAGAAACCATATTATTTTTGAATGCAAAAATGATAGCTCCAAGAATTGCAAGTTCTCAACACAGGTCTATTGTGGATAATAACAAACATGTCCAGAATATTATGTTACTCCCTCCCACTAGCGGAGCCTCGTTGAGGCCAAAGGGACTCCAGGAGCAAGCAAGGTATGCTTCACCTAATAGAAATAAAAGGAGCACAGACAATACCTTTGATCAGAGCACCCGATTGATTGAAGGAATACCGCCAGATGAAAATCGAGCTGCAAAGGAATACTCGCTCAACTAAGCCTTACAAACTTATCTTTAGTGGGGAGAAGAAATGCAGAAAACCAAGATAATGGTACTTACAAGGAGGAGGCTGAGGACTAATCTCGTCGACTTCCTTCTTTAGCCACATACCCCGCAATCTTGAGTTGTAACCCAGGAAAATCTCACGATTTGTTGCATCCTTGAAAACATCAGAGGCAAAGATTTTGACCTCGTCGGGAACATCATCCATGTCATTCAAGACCTGCAAGCATTCTGTAATTGAGGGCTGTTTTCCTTGCTGTGACACTTTTTCCTTCTTGGAAGCTTGATCTTTCTTGAAATTCACATAAGCCATCATGGAATCTTCAAGCCGCTGTACAGATGTGGCACCTTTTTGTTTCTTAGTTTTTTTCCCTTTGGCACTTGATTCACTTATTTGTGGTTGATCGCCATCAGCATCTTCACTGCCTAATTCTTCCTCGTCATTGACAGTGTTCTCTCTTTCATCCACATCATCTAATGTAGGAGTATCATTGATGTCAATTATTGAAGAAGTCCTTACGTTGTCATCTCTTCCATGTCTTGTAATTTTCTTGCTAGTGCTTGCAACCATCTTATCCTTCGCTCCAAAGTTGCTACCTGTTTTTGTGCCAATCGGAGGCTTCCTTGATGTGAGGCAATGTCTTCCTTGCGCAATGTGTCCTTCATAGAGCACACCCAATGCCTCGTACAATGGAAAGCTCTTTCCTTCATACATTTTGAGCTTTGGGTCCTCCTACATAATTAATAGAAAGGTGTGAGCAGATCATGCATAGGCATGAAAAGTTCATGCACATATAAGGAAATCAAAAGTTAGAAGGAATAAAAACTTACTGCAATGATCTCTTCCCATTTTTCAGGTGTAGTGTTGATCACACATGCAATATCATTCCATGATATTCCAGAGCGGTTGACTATCAACTTGATATTTTTGTAGTGCTTTTTCAACTGAGCTTCCTTATCTTGAACCTGATCCTTGGTAAACCTTGCCTCTGGATATAAATTGTTCAGTTCCTTGACAACTTGATTCCATCCTTCGGTAGTCCACCCATTTTGGCCACGGTAATGAGATAGATTGTACTCTGTAAGTACCTCCACGAGACCTTTCTCATACCTTGCTGTCCACTTAGCCCTATTTTGCGTCATATTGAACCTATGACAATGTAACTTTAGCAATAAATCAATACAAGAATCTGATCACATTAAGCAACATAAGAATATGAAAATCCAACATCACATTAAGAAATATAAGAATCTGAAAATGCAAAATCACATCAAGTAATATGAAATGAAACATTAACATAACTCAAATGTTGCTAATATATAGGATCGATCCTAATAACATAACTCAAATGTCATCCTTACATAACTCAAATGAAACATTAACATAACTCAAATGTCATCTTTATATCTCAAATTCCACATCATCACAATAAATTACTTTGACAGAATAAAAACTTAAATTATTAGCTAGTAGATCTCCGTGACGATCTTTCTCTTTGAATTCTTTGATAGTCCACCCACATCCTGTTGGCAATTTCATCTCTCATAGAATTACCAAGGTCCATTTGATTGCTTGAGGATGTAGGAACATGTCGAGGTCTGTCATCTCCATCAGGAAGAGTGACAAATAGAAGAGGGTCAATTTGCATTTGTTGCGTATCTAGCCATTGTTCATCACCTCTGTGACTCCGGATTATATTGTGAAATACAGCTGCCGCCATAGGAATTTTGAGTTGAGTGTCAATTGGATAATGTGTGCCAACTTTTAAAATAGGAAATCGCATTTTCCATACACCAATCGTACGCTCTATATGGTTCCGTAGACGGGCATGCCTTAGATTGAATAGTTCTTCGGGGTTCTTTGGACGAGGGCCACCTCTACCGAAATCTTTTAGATGGTAACGAACTCCACGGTACGGAGCTAGAAACTGTGGTGTGTTTGTGTAGCCTCCGTCAACCAAATAATACTTGCCCGGAGGTACATGGAAGCCCGATTGAATAGCAGATTTCAATACTCTGGCATCTGAGGCAGACCCCTCCCAACCAGCTGACACATAAACAAAGTTGAGATCGAAGTCGTAGGCGATCATCACATTTTGGGAGAGGGTCCCCTTTCTATTCCTGTATGGAGCAGCCTCATTGGATGTTATGGTCATGGGAACATGAGTCCCATCTATTGCCCCTAGACAGTTCTGCATTAAACAAGCTATTGTTACTATATGTGTTATACTAAGGGAGGATATAAATTCCTAAAGTACATAGCAAGGGATGGCGTGTACCTCAAAGAAAGGCCAAAACTGGGGATTTGTTGATATTTTCCAATGAGTATCTAGCGAACTATGCTTGATAAGGTCAAATGCCAATGATCTCATAGCGTTGAAGCATCCATTGATATGCCTATGCACCGTTTCAGGACTGTGCTGAAACCTATCAGTCAACATACGATAACTCACATTCGTGGATAGCATGTACATAAATATCCCTAGTTGCTCTTCAACGCTGACTCCTTTTGAATTTTTTAGAAGATTTTTGGATCTAAGATGGTCACATAGAAGCTGGAAGATATGGGATTCCATCCTAAGAATATCAAGGCACCGTTGAGGGTGGCCATCCAATATTTCTCAGATATACTTAGCTCCCGTAAGAATGGATGTGTTCACTGGAATCTTTTCCCTCCTAGAAGATATACAATATATCGTCGGGAAGACAAGAAACATCATCTCCTCCTCCTCCTCCTCCTCAGAATCAGTACATGACTCATATCCATCATCATGGTTACTCGTATCCATTATCTAGCGAGAAGAGATTACAAAATAAATACCGCAACTCTCCTTCAAAGTAAACACAGTAGTATATATAATCTATGTTATGACATTGGAATAAAAGGAGCACTAGCACATCAAGATAACGAGATTAGTGTAACATGAAAATATATTACCATACTTTTATTGATTGATGTAATAGTTGAGTATAGATGTATATAGACAAGCACATACGCAAAACAATGAAGAATAAATCAGTGACACACACACAAGCTGGACTGAATGCTTTTGAGTTTATTAAGTACCTTTAGTTCTGAGCTTTAAATGTCAAAAGAGCTTCACAGAATCTTGAATCCTCCAAATCACTCTTAACAGTCCTGCATTGCACAAAGGCAGCAATGAGCCAATGATAATAGTAGCAATAATAGGTGTTGCAGTTATATAACTTATCAAACAGGCCCAACTTAGTTAGCATTCTATCTGCACAACTGGACAAAGAAAACAGATGAACTATTCATAAACCCATGGAAGTTTATGGACCCTGTTCATAAACAAATCATTGGACCATTGTTCATCTGTTTGTTTATCGGTATTTCTAGGTTTACATCAATCTGAACTTCGACAGCAGCTAACGAACTGAATTCTTGTGAAACTTTGGCAGCAGCTGTTAACTGGCAGGAGGGTTCGGGCTAATCATGACCAAGCAGGACGGCCACGTCGCCAAGGAGTACTCCGCCGTCGGTTGAATGGGGAAGGGGCAGGAAGGGATGGCAGAGGAGGAGGAGGAGGGAGGATACCTTGGTGGAGCAGCGGAGGATGAGCGATTCACCGTCACGGTCAGGTCACGGCTGCCGGCCAATGTCGCCGTCGCGACCAGGAGCGAGTCACCATCACTGTCACGGCCAGGAGCGAGTCGCCATCACCGTCGCGCCCAGGAACGAGTCGCCGTCGTTGGCGCACCTAACCCCCGTCGTGGCCACCGTCTTCTGCGCCTCACCAAGTCGCCGCCGCGAACGCCGTTGCTTGACCACCTCGTGGACACCAGCGCCGGCGCCTCCCGGCGGCGCAACTCGATCTAGGTCTCGAACGAGAGGCGAGGTGGGGAAAAATGACGGCCTCTGGTCTGTATCGGATACCGGCCTGATACGGATGTAAACGAGAAAACCAGTGTAAAACTTACAGCCCAAAAACGACATGCCAAGCACCAACGACAGGCCCATCCGTTTTTATTTTACAGGGGTATATTTTACAGGTGTATTGGGCCCTAAAACGTGAAACCAAGCGGGGCCTTATATGGCAGTGAGTTAATGAGGAGAGATGTAGTACTAGTAACTTAGCTAGTTACTGTAACATCACATGCCCCAATGCAATATGAGTCTATAACCTAATAAATTAAGCTTTGTATGTTACCACACTTATGTTACTACCCACTATTGAGGTAGTAACATAGTCTAGGGATATGTGTATGTTACCTCTGCCGGCCCATCCGCCCATGTATGAATTCGAGGAGAAATTGCTTGTTGGCAGTTGTCCAAAATCACTAGAGTTAAGGGTTTGTCCCACACACACACAAAAAACAACTAGAATTAAGGGTTGCATTTAGGTCACTCCCGCTGGTGGTGCTGACAATTCTCTTTAAAAAGAATGCCGACAAATGATGCACTGCCACTTGTAGAGTTTTTTTTTTCATAGATCCGTTTATTCAAAATGTTTTATCCCTTGAATCGTGCGTCCAAATACCGAACTGTTTCCACTGTTGGATTTCTCGTGTCGAGATTTCAAATCTACTAGATCCCATGTTAATAAATTTTGAAGAAAAAAATCGAATGTGTGAAAGGCCCTTATTCAAGGAGAAATTCAAGGAAAAATTGCTTGTTGGCAGTTGGCCGAAATCACCGGTTAAGGTTACCTCCTATGAAAATCGCTCCTATCTTCTCATGTGTTGTGTCATTTCTATCTCGATCTCTGCTTTTTTTGAACGAACGCTCGTGAAGAGATCGACTTTGAATTAAAAAGCCATCAACCGGCCAGAAATTACAACCAGCGAGGGTCTGGATGTGGAACCCCTCGACGGCGTCGACTTGGATGAGCGCCGAGTTAGGCCGGAGTGGGGAGTCGATGTGTCCTGGGGATTCGATGAGAAGCCTGCGGTGACCGTTGCCGTGGTGCAGCGGCTTGGAGGTGGACTTCATCGCGGTGGCTCACCACTGCTACTCCTCGAGGTCCATGAAGCGGAGGCTGTCGCCTGCACGCACCCTCTGCCCGTTGTAGGCCACCAGGTGGTCTCCGCATGCCGGAGGGGGTCGGTGGTGGTTGGTAGGGCTTCTTCGAGCTTTCAGTTTCGGATGGTGGGTTTGGAAATTATAAACCTCATTGACTACCGGACCATGTGAGAAAGGCCCTTATTCGAGGAGAAATTGCTTGTTGGCAGTTATCCGAAACCACTGGTTAAGGGTTCCAAAAGTCACTCCCCTTCTTCTCAAGTGTTGCGTCATTTTGTAAAAAAGAATATTGCATCACTTGTCATAACCTGAAAGTTTTCATATTTTTTTGTAAATTCATTTATTCAAAACATTTTATCTTTTGAATCGTGCGTCTGAATATCGAATCATTTTCACCGTTGGATTTCTTGCGTCGAGATATTGGAAACTAGATCCCATGGAAATAGAATTCAATAATTTTTTCTTTCACCAAAAAACCAGAAAAAATAGGAAACCAGAAGAGAGAACGAAAAAAGAAAAAGAATAAAAAACAAAATCCGAAAACACAAAAACCAATAGCAAAAAACAAATACCAAACGAAGGAAGAAAAAAAACAAAACCCAAAGCACGGTT
>NC_041381.1:72089064-72099160 GCF_002162155.2 Triticum dicoccoides
ATAGAAACACAATGCTTTTCCCTTTTTGAGCAGAAGCTGGGTTGTGCTTCTCGCGGATGCGTAAAAGCACATGTTTGTTTCTCATGGATGCACAGGTTGTACTTCTCGTAGATGCACAGATTGTGCCTAGTGGGCACGGTATGTGCTTCCACGAGCAGCACCGATTTTTTCAAGAAGCGCAGATGTGCTTCATAAAATGAAAAACTAAAGAACCGAAAAGCCAAAATACCCAAAAACATGTAAAAAATAAAAAAACTGAGGGAGCATCCAACATGCAACACTTGGCAGCGACCAGATGCATCACTTGGTGTACTCCCAGACCACACGAGTGACCCTTGCGGGAGACCCCAAGCGATAACCGTTGGTTAGCTGATCTTGTAGTTGTCCCCTCGTATCCCCCTAAAAAAGTTGTGCCCTCATACAGTAGATCATTCTGAACAACAACAAAAAACCTTATGCACTAGAAAGTTCTCCATTTCACACCAAACGCAAGTTTTATACTCAGAAACATCTAAGATTTATTTTTAAATTCATAAATATAACACTCTCTACCTAGCTGTATATATGTTTAAGAGCACTATAGGAAAGCACATATAATTGAGCTATAAGTATTATGAGAATTAACTAATTTATGGTTTTAGCTTAATCATCTTGACATGCTTATATATTAAAGAAGTGACAAATTATTTCCCTATAATTCCAAAAAATATCATAAATAGTTCTCATTAATTGTATTTGGAAAAAATATATTTAAAACAATATGTCAAAATGGTCTATCACTAGGAAGCGACATAAGTTTGGTTACAAAGTAAATTATGACGAAGCAAAACTGTTTAGTATAAAAGACACAACAATATAGTTTTACTTACTGTAGGGAGATTGGGGAGAGGAGCAAGCTGGCGCCATCGACGGTGTTCCAAAAGATAGGGAGAAGTGTTCGAGTGGAGTGAAAAGTGAATAGACGACGTTAGGGTTTAGTATGTGTGGTGCACCACGATGTGAGTCGGCCAAATAATGTCCATGTTAGCTCGCTCATTCACCCAAATAATCCTCTCAACACTAAAAGCAACGGCTGGAGAACTAGAGGCAATGTTTGGCCTCACGTGGGCCGCTCCATTCTCGCCCGAGCGCTCGCTCTAACCGGCTCATTTTTTAACATTTTTTCTGTTGTTAGTTCCGAAAAAAAATGTCCAAGATTTTATGAAGCTTTTGAAACAAGTTCGGAAATTATTATAAAGTTTGTAGATGTGAAAAGATTTCAAGAATTTGAAATATTTTTCACCACATTTAAAACAAGTTCATGAATTAAAAAATCACGAAATTGAAGAACAATTAAAAAACGTGGGTTGAATATGGTTAATCCTAAGGCGTCTCTCTCCCTCTCTCCTCCCTCTCTCTCTCTCCCTCTCTCTCTCTCTCTCTCTCTCTCTCTCTTTCTCTCACTCTCACGATGAGAAATCTGTTGTTTTCCCTTGCGACATTTTTTAGAGGTATGCACGTGTAGTTATCAATGTTTTCTTTTCCGTATATGGTTATAGTGGAGTGTTTATTTGCAATCGGATCGCCGCCGGTATGAAAAAACGGATCTTGCGCTATAAATTATAAGTTTGCTTCCATAACAATATTTTAAAAATATTTAACAGGTAAAATTAACATCATATTTAGATTCCACACATTTTTCTAATAAAATTTCATATATAATATGTTAAAATCGAAGTTACGGTTTAAAAGATATAGATAATTTAGAAAATCATTTGGTTTGACTCAAATATATTCTAAAATGATATTTAAAGATACTTAAAAGGTAAAAATAATCTCATATTCATATTCTACATATTTTTCTAATCAAATTTCATATATAACTTGTTCAAATCAGAGTTACGGTTTAAAAGATATGGATGATTTTAAAAAGCATTTGTTTGACTTAAATATGATCCGCGGATGAATTACCTAAAACATCGGGGGGGGGGGGGTTAAAAATGTAAAATAATGGTTTGGGTGTGACTTAAATCCGGATGGCAGGTTGATTTCAAGAAAAGAAAGGGACTTTTATGTAAAATATGAAAATAACGATTCGTTTTAACTTAAAACAGGACTGCGGGTTGAATTCTCTGAAATAGAGGGACTTTTCTGAAAAATGGCATGACAGACGAAAGAAACCCAATTTGCTTTATTATTAGGTAAAGATATATATAGGGTCGCGCTATTCGTCACCCTGGGTGAGGAATTCTTATTCCTCACCCCAACCCACCACGCAATGAATGAAGTCAGCCCAACCGACCATGTAGGAAATAGAAGGCTTGTGAGGCAAGATTACGGTCTACAGAATCTGTCTTGCACTGGAAACACCACAACGAGAGAAGGGAGGTGAGGTAAGATTTGGTTGGCTATGAAGTAAGATTATGGCCAAGAGAACCTGTCCATGCGCCCAAAAAGCACAGTAGGAAAAAATGAGACTGCGATGTAAAGTTACGACATCATTTTTTTGGATAAGGCTGTATGGTCCGTCAGGTTTAGACACAAAAAAAGGATCTGTTCAGCATTAGCATCGCTGCTTTGTGTCATTCGTGTTATTACTCTTCAGACGCATGTCGACATTCTTCCTGAGTGGATTAAAATCGATAATACCTACTCCCTCTGTAAACTAATATAAGAGTGTTTAGATCACTAAGTTTACAAAAGGGAGTAATTTAACGAACTAAAGTTGAGCACTAGGAAGAACTTGGCTTGCCAAAACATGACACCATTCTGATTTGGGCAAAGATGCCATTTTCATAAGGGCTGCTCAGATTGAATCCCTCGCCTTCATAGCCGAACTATTGGACTCGTCTGAAGCATCACATCTTGTTTGGACGGGCTGTAAAATTTTGGCATGCCGGCCCACCATTTCACCAATTCGCTGGTGAGACGAGGGTGGAGGTCTCGAAGATTCATGGCAGAGGTCTCATTTTGCATCTTACAAACATGCCAACAACTGTGACCGCAGGACCAACAACAAGAGCATCCTGCCTTTGTACTTCCTCACTAGTATCCAGCTTAGCTTTATAATTCTCAATCATCCATTGTGAATCTTTGATTACAAGAAACAGAACATTTAATCAAGAAAAGCCAGAATTTCTTGATGATCTATCACAGTAATGTCTACACACTGGCCACTGAGCTAAAAAGTGCAGATTTCTACGAACCGATGAGCTTGTAAGCCTGAAAGAAACGATATGACACTTGATTGAGCCAGTCGCAAATATCCTTAGATGAGGTGGTATGATAAATTACTCCAACCAGAACCACAACTACTATCAATATTAATACTCTCTCCCAACCTGAATTAAAAGAACAATAACAAAAACTGAACTTACATAAATATTGCACATCTAATACAAATTGGAACAGCTCAAAAGTCTACGGACACTAGTAGAAAAGGGGGCATTTGTCCCGGTTCGTAAGGGCCTTTAGTCCCGGTTCATGAACCGGGACTAATGGGACGTTACTAATACCTCCCTCCTTTAGTCCCGGTTCAAACACGAACCGGGACAGATGGTCCTCCATGTGGCCGGTGCGCCAAGCCCAGGCAGGGGGGCCTTTGGTCCCGGTTGGTGGCACCAACTGGGACCAAAAGGCATCCACGCGTCAGCATTCCAATGGCTGGGGTTTTTGTTTTTTTTAAGGGGGGAGGGGGGGTTGGGGGTTTTGGGGGGGTTAATTGAGGCGTTTCATATATTGTGTTAGCTAGCTAATTAATAGAGAGAAGTGTCCTTTCTTTTGTCCGTGCTTGGTCGACGCTACGTACTATATACATAGAGAGGCCCTCGACACGCTAGCTAGTAAGAAAATGAAGGGAACCATTGAGTACAGAAGTTCGTCATGCATACCGAGAGAAGTGATCGATCGACCTCTCCTTCTCCGAGAGATTGGTCGAAAAACAAGTTTTCGTATCATGTATCATCCGACGCTACTGGCTACATACATGTACAATATGTAAGATCTCTTAATTACAATCCCCTAGCAATTGAAATCAACTTGCACATGGTATTCTCCGGCTTTATTGATGACGTGGCCAAGAAAGAATCCCGCTAATTCCTCTTGAATTGCTTTCATGCGATCTGGTTCTAGGAGTTCATTCCGCATCTGCCACGTCTAATTTGAAGAAGGGGGTTAATTAATACATATATATGAATGAAATTCAACAGAAATGATGGTGTAATAAAATGAAATTGTGAATATTATTGCTTACGCACTTCAAATTGTCTTTTAGAGTAGCCCCGCTTGTTTTTCAAAGTCGCGTTGTGGATGAACTCGCACACGTAGTATCCACAGAAATCATTCCCTTGTTCCTGCTACAAGCACTTTATGAGAAATAGAGGTCAATCAAACTGATAATGAAGCATTATAAATGACATTGATAAAAGTATAGCTAGAATCAACGGGAGATGCGCGCAACTAGGTAGAAAGTAGTACTTACTTCCGGGTATGTATATCGCAGCTCCTTCGGCAGTCCCGGAGCTTCTGCGGTGAACTGTTCCCAAACCCTGCAAGACAAAGAAAATAATTATTATTACTTGAGATATTAGGAAATGAACAAAAAGTTGCCGATATGGTGCGATAATGATCGATTGAACTTACTTGTTGAGCAATTCAGTCATGTCCGCATAGGTTTCAGGATCTTTTCGTCTTGAGTCTAAGACGGCTACTAGTCCCCGCTCAAGCTTAATCTCCAGAAGAACATAGTGGTACCTGCGCACGCATGCATAACTCATCATTTACATTACTATAACCTCGCTCGAGTAATAAGGGAAACAGAATATGCACACGACAGTAACACTCACTTGTCGTTGTAAGGAAAGAGTATGGTATCTTTGTTTTGATTTTTTATCAACGATTGTAGCAAGTTGTCCCCGACCTCTTTGGCGTGCTTTTTAACCAGAAATTCATCTATGATATATGTGTTAATGAACCCAATATCATAAATTTCTTGTTTTTTGCACTCAACGATCTTCAATCTGCATAATATATTGACGATAATTAATTATAAATACATGCAATGAAAGAGCCGAGCTATATATAGAGACTTAGTGACAGAAATAGTACTTACATGCAGTAGCAAAAGACCGTTAATTTATCGAGGGCCTTTTGATTGAAGAACGCAAAGAACTCCTCAAATGGAACACACAACAGATCACTTGAAACGAGGTCGTGCTCCTCTTTAATGTTCAGATACAAACTATTCGTCCCCCCAGACTCTCTGCAGATTTTCATGTACCAATTATGGAATCTTCGCATCATCGTTGTTAGAGATTTTTCATCTTTGACGAGAGGCTTCCCGTACTCGTATCTGTGTTCGTCCACCTCCGTGAAATTAGGAAGTTGATCGTCAGGCAGGTAATATTGTAGATTGCCATAACCGGCCACCATCCCCGGAGCATTAGCGGCGATGTTGCCGCTAGACACATTGAGCGGGGGGCACGATTGGTTTGCTTGTTCGCCGAGCTAGTCAATTTTTTTCACAGCTGCTCGTTCTCTTGACCTTTGATGTCTGACAGTACTTACCGACCGCTCCGCTTGGAGATATGTCTGTTCAGTAATGCGCTCATAGTTGGTTCTCGGCGGAGACTTTGCCGGTTTCTTCAGGGCATTGAGAGTGCGCTTTGCTTTCACCGGATCTACCTTCTTCTCCGGAGGTGGATGTCTCTTTGCTTTCACCCCTTCAAAGAACTCCTTCACGTGGGTCCGCACGATCGTATTGTTTTTCTCCTCGGTTCTCTCGTACGGTAACTTCTCTAGAGGCTTGAGAGGTGGACCGTATCTATATTGCCTCCCGCCTCTGGTTGTGCTGCTAGACGCCGGAGCAGACGGAGCGGCTGTGGCATCTGTCTTATTTCGTGCTTGCTTACGAGGTGGAGGAGAAGGACTACGACGCGCCGGAGCAGCCGGGGCGGCGGCGGGTCTCTTTCGTCCTTGCTGGCGAGGCAGAGAAGGAGGAGGCTGCTGGCTGCTCGGGAGCGCCGGCGCAGGCGGAGAAGGAGGCGGAGTGCCGCCACGCGCCGGAGAAGGAGGCGGAGTGCCGCCACGCGTGCCCTGATCGTCACTCGCCGGAGGAGGAGGCGGTGGAGGAGGCGGAGTGCCCTGACTCACCGGAGGAGGAGGAGGAGGCGGAGGCGTCCAGTTCGGAAGGTTGATGAGCTCCTTCCGCCATAGGCATGGAGTCTTCAGAGCAGAACCCAGCCTAGTCTCCCCTTCACCGGTAGGATGGTCAAGCAGGAGGTCCTCAAATCCCTCCATTATTTCATCCACCATCACCCTAGCATATCCTTATGGAATCGGCTGGCAATGATAAGTTGCGCCGGGTCCAGTAGGATAAACAGAGCCAACAGCCGCCTTGACCTTCAAATTCATCCATCACGTCATAATGTGGCAATTTTGAGACTCCGTGATAGCATCCACGGGATAGCTGGCACGAGCCGTCAAGACATGCTCCGGCTAAAGCAGCTCGGTGGAAGCCACGCTGGTTCTCCGCTGAGATGGCGGGGTAGCTTTGGGGGAAGCTTTGGCAGGTCGTTTGCTGTGATCTGCTGCTTCTTGTTCCTCTTCTCGTTCCTCTAGCCCCATTACCCTTTCGTGCAGCGCCTGTAGTTGGCCCTGCTCCAGTTTCTTCCTCCTCTCGTGGGTTTTGTAACCCCCTGCGTCCGGAAAACAAACCTTCCACGGAATGGAGCCTGCCGTGCCTCGTGTCCGTCCAGGGTGCTCAGGATTCCCGAGGGCCATTGTGAGCTCGTCCTTCTCCTTGTCTAGAACAAACATCCCTCGCTGCGCTGCATTGATATAGTGCGAAGGTTCTTGACTGGTATTTACAGTTGCTCGTCAGTCCAATGGCACTTCCCTGATACAGGGTCCAAGGTTCCGCCAGCCCCGAATAACCAAGTCCGGCAACGGTCTGGCCAGTACATTGTCTCTGGTTCGATCCCTTTTTCAAGCAGATCATTCTCAGCCTTGGACCATTTAGGCCGGGCTTTGAGGTAGCCACCTGACCCCGTGCGATGGTGAAGCTTCTTCTTCGTAGCATTTTGCTTGTTTGTCGCCGACATCTTCTTACTCTTTTCCGATGTCTTGTGGGCCACAAATGCGGGCCAGTGATCTTTGATCTTCTCATATTTGCCGATGAATTCTGGTGTCTTTTTTTTGTCGACAAACTTGTTCAGCTCTTTCCTCCACCTCCTGAATAGGGTTGCCATCTTCTTAAGAGCACAAGACTTGATTAATTTCTCTTTAACTGGCTTCTCCGGATCCTCCTCTGACGGTAGGGTGAAATTTGCCTTCAGCTGAGTCTAAAGATCTTCTTTCTGCATATCATTGAAATAAGACACCTCAGGGTCTTCCTCCTTAGGCTTATACCATTGCTGGATGCTGATCGGGATCTTGTCCCTAACAAGAACCCCGCACTGAGAAGAAAATGTGTTCTTTGTCCGGATGGGTTCAATCGGTTCGCCGTCGGGCGCGATTTCTCTGATCTCAAACTTTTCATCCGAGCTCAACTTTTTCTTCGGGCCTCGTCTCCTTACCGAAGTTGTGCTTGATCCGGAGGGCTAGAAATTAAAAGGAAGAAAGATGAGAGTAATTAATATGTGTACATATACCAAAACAATGGATGCATCAATTAACTAGTCAACACGGGCTTAACTAATATATATATACCTGGCCGGACTCGGTTCGGTCACCGGAGCAGTCAGCACGATCTCCTTCTTGTACCTTCATTGTGTCACCGGAGCCATCATGAACATAGCCCTCTTCTTGTACCGGCATTAATGGGCCGAAGCCATCATGAACATAGCCCTCTTCTTCACCTAGTCCTTCCTGACCATCGGTGTCGTTGAGAAATGACGCAACTTCATCACTTCCTTGTGCGATTATGTCCCCCAACATCGCTTCTAATGCTTCGTCTCGGGAGTGCTCCATAGTTTCTGCAAATATTTACAACATGTCAATTATTATTCAAACATGGTACAGATGGATATATATATATTAGTGGCAAACGTAGAACTAGCTAGCTAATCACAATAAGGAATCATGTTAGTGGCCTCGACGCTGCTTCTCTAGGATTTGGGGTCGCCTCGACACAACACTTCAAGGGTTTGGGGTGGCCTCGACAACAACGCTCTTTTAACTTGGTAAATTTGGGTGGCCTCGAGAGAGTTAATTTGTCGGGTAGGGGCGCGCGGGAGGGGGTAGGAGACCAACATCGTTTTCTCTCTAGGGTTTGGGTGTCCTCGAGAGTTTTGGTCAAGTGAGAGGGCCGAGGGGGTGCTGCCGTTGTATAAGTTTCCACGGTCGAGAGGGGGTATATATATCGAACGCCCCTCATGTCGAAGTTATCTCGAGGGGGTTATATCGACAACGACGTGACATACATATGCATGGGAAAATAATGTTATCGGGGAGGGGGTATCGGTACCCCCCCTCGTGTTGAAGTTTCTTCTTTCTCCTCTATTCCTTTCTTTCTTCGTCTCCTCTTATTTTTCTTCTTCTCCCTCGAGAAAGGAAAATAATTAAGGAAAAGGAAGAAAAGAGGAAGAAGGAAGAAGGAAGAAGAAGAAGAAAAAAAGAAGAAAAAAAAGAGGAGAAGAAGAAAGGAATAGAGGAGAAGAAGAAAAAATAGAAAAATTCTATTTTTTCTTCTTCTCCTCTATTCCTTTCTTCTTCTCTTCTTTTTCTTCTTTTTTCCTCTTCTTATTTATTTCTCCTCTTCTTCTCCTTTCTTCCTCTTCTTATTTTCCTTTTTCCTCTCATTCTTTTTCTTCTTCTTCTTCTTACTTCTTCCTTCTTCCTCTTTTCACTACAGGAATCAGCTACTTTGCCATCAGCCATGGCGGACGACAAAGGCATGGATGGCGGACGGCAAAGACCTTTGCCGTCTGCCGCGGACGGCAAAAGGGGACAGCAAAGTAGGGGACGGCTAAGAGCTACGTTGCCGTCTGCTTCGGGCAGCTGACGGCAAAAGGGCCTTTGCCATCAGCAGCGGACGGCAAAGAAGGCGGACGACAATAAATGCGATGTTACTCCGTTAGGTGGTGAACGGCAGGCCTTTGCCATCCGCTGTGGACGGCAAAGCCTTTGCCGTCAGCCACTATAGGCAAACTGGCCAAATTGGTCAGCCTCCCAGGAAGCACAGTTGCCTGCCATGTGGCCTCTTTGCCGTCCGCTGCTGATGGCAAAGATCCCTTTGCCGTCGGTGGCAGACGGCAAAGAGCCTGCATATTGTCTTTTTTTTAATCCAACAATTTTCACAGCAAATATATATGACATATATAGATATATTTAGTCCATATCACATATCCAGCACATAAGTTTCATATCATATATCACATCAGTTTCATCCATACACATTGTTCATACATAAGCAAGTTCCATCCATACACATTGTTCCATCCATATACATATTACAGTGCAAAGTTTCGTCAAGATAGCAAGTTCCATCATAGCAAGCTAGATACAATGCAAAGTTTCATCAAAGGAAAAGCAAGCACTCCATCATAGCAAGCTAGCTTCCATGAAGTGAATGAAATATGCAAAATGGTAAATAAGAAAGTTAGAAATAGGTGACTAGAACAAGAAGAAGACTAGAACAAGAAGTATATGTCATTTATGAGCTAACTTAGGTGAAATGGATCATATATGAGCTAACTAAGTTGAAATGGGTTGTTTATGAGCTAACTTAGTTGAAATGGATCATTTATGAGCTAACTTAGTTGAAATGGGTCGTTTATGAGCTAACTAAGGTGAAGGACATCGTTTTTGAGCTAAGTAAGGTGAAATGGATCGTTTTTTAGCTAACTTAGGTGAAATGGATCATTTATGAGCTTTTATGAGCTAACTTAGTTGAAACGGGTCGTTTATGAGCTAACTAAGGTGAAATGCCATGTTTTTGAGCTAAGTAAGGTGAAATGGATCGTTTTTTAGCTAACTTAGGTGAAATGGATCATTTATGAGCTTTTATGAGCTAACTTAGTTGAAATGGGTCGTTTATGAGCTAACTAAGGTGAAATGCCACGTTTTGAGCTAAGTAAGGTGAAATGGATCATTTTTGAGCTAACTTAGGTGAAATGGA
>NC_041381.1:72099430-72103242 GCF_002162155.2 Triticum dicoccoides
GGATCATTTATGAGCTTTTATGAGCTAACTTAGTTGAAACGGGTCGTTTATGAGCTAACTAAGGTGAAATGCCACGTTTTTGAGCTAAGTAAGGTGAAATGGATCGTTTTTGAGCTAACTTAGGTGAAATGGATCATTTATGAGCTTTTATGAGCTAACTTAGTTGAAATGAGTCATTTATGACCTAACTAAGGTGAAATGGATCATTTATGAGCTTTTATGAGCTAACTTAGTTGAAATGAGTCGTTTATGACCTAACTAAGGTGAAATGCCACGTTTTTAGCTAACTAAGGTGAAATGGATCGTTTTTGAGCTAACTTAGGTGAAATGGACCATTTAGGAGCAAATCTAGGTGAAATGGGTCATTTTGGAGCTAACCTAGGTGAAATGGGTCATTTTGGAGCTAACCTAGGTGAAATGGGTCATTTTAAAGCTAACGTAGGTAAAATGGATCATTTAGGAGCTAATCTACGTAAAATGAGTCATTTTAGAGCTAACTTGGATAAATTGGATCAATTGTAAGCTAACTATGGTAAAATGAGTCATTTTAGAGCTAACTTAGGTAAAATGGATCGTTTATGAGCTAACTAAGCTAATTATGCAATTTTTGACATAAGTAACCTAAGTACACATTGTTTTAGAGCTAAGTTAGGTAGAATGGATGGTTTATGAGGTCAGTAAGCATATTAAGTCATTTTGGAGGAAAAGAAGCTAACTCTAGGTCATTATGGTAAGCATATTGGAGGAAATAAAGCTAAGTCTAGGTCTTTATGCATTTGTTAAGCAAAACACTATAGAAACTTACCGTGATCAGGGAGGTGTACGAGCGGGCTGGCTCGCGTCGGTAGCTGGAGAAGGATCGTGCGATGCGTTTCTGGAGTTAAGCTGCACCAAAGATCATTTCCAATGTCTCGTTAGCATTATGACACTCAAATGTTAAGACTAGCAAGTAATGTCCATTCTAATTAAACTCACCGTGCTCCCAAGAGCAATCACTGGCATCGGCGGAGCGGTCTGACCGGACTTCTCGCACACAAACTGCACATTTGGTTTTTGCAACAGAGTCATACTAGTTAGTAATGAGACTCAAATGTTAAGACTAGCAAGTAATCTGCAAAAGAAACTTACCACAAGGAGCTCGTACATGGCCCTTGCCTGCATGTCATTCCGTGCCCTCTCCTCCTCCAACATCTTTGTCGTCCTCTCCTCCAACTCCCGCTGCCTCTCCGCCGCCTCCGCCAGAAGTTTCTCCGTTCTATCTCTCTCACTCTGTATAGCAGCCTGCAATACCACTCACATGACCATTTGTAATCATGGATGGAAGTGCACACAATGTAATGGAGAAAGATAGCTGAGTACTTATAACTAACCTTGAAGGCGAGTTGGACTGGCCGTTCACGAGGCCTTATCTCAGGAGCGGAGCTCGACTGCCTTGATCTCCGGGAGAGTGCTAGGACAACGGATAAGTCCATCTCCCATGGCTATGGAGCCATGGGACCTCCCGCCACCAGATATCATCAGCAGCTCTGTATTAATGGGACCCTGGCTCGGGTTAAAGTCCTCCCCTTTCCTCGCCTTCCCCTGATCTCTATATTGCACGAGCTTGTCGTGGGCGGAGATGTTGGTGAAGTTCTTTGGATCATCGAGGTCAGACGCAGAGAATGCCTTGACTTTCTTGTAAGAGCCAGTGTGGTCCATGGCATACAGGTCGTACACCTCTGGCACCTTATCCGCCTTATTGTAGCGTGCCTGAAAGAGAGAAACAAAGTAAATTAGTAATTAAAGGGCTAAAGCTAGCATGATGAATGAATTGCACGAATCATGAAGCAAACCACATACCCAGTTCCACCCGTACTGAAATAAGTTGGAGCTACCTTGGTGGTGTGGCTCACCTTCCATTTGGGCACGTTTGTCCTTGGCCTCGTTGTGGGAGGCCCGCCATTGTTTTGAGCACCACGCATTGACCAACACCTCCCAACAATCCATCCGATCGGCACACCATCTCGGAGGGGCCTAAGTTAGCAAATAGAAACTTGAGCGCTACGGCTATGAATTACTAAATGAAGGAAGTAAGTACAAGGCCTTAAGAATTACCTTCATGTACTGCTCCTTACTCAAGAACTTATCGCGGCACTCCTGCTTGGGCTTCTTGATACCACACCCGGCGTAGTAGTCTCGAACAGCCTGCACCCGAACCTCATGCCGTAAGTTCTGAAGTAGGCGCTTGCACTCCTTGTAGATAACATCTGCCGCCTCCTCCTCGTATCCCTCCTCACACCTGTAGAATATCTGCAATCAAATGAGACAATATTTATTAGTACAATTAATAACTAGCTAGTTCAAGATTTTTAATTGTGTAAAGGAGAAATTACCCAGAACTTTCTGATCATCACGTCTGCCCTCGTCTTGCACAAGACACCGTCGATAATCTCACCCAGCAGGGCCGGGGCAGCCAAGTAGTGCTCCCAACTCAATCCAACCTCTGGAAGCCGACCCTCACCAGGCAACGTGACAAACCCCGGGAAGTTTTGCCAAATCAGAACTCCAAGGACGGAGTTGGGCCGACGGACACTTTCATGGTGGTCCCAACCCCTGCAGCATGACAAGGCCAACGCATTAGTTATTCGAAGAAATGTGAATGCATAAGGTACAAAAAGATTAAATGCACTTACCTCTCCCCATCAGGGAAAATCAACCACCTCTGCTCGCGGGTCACCGGCACGGACGGGAGCCGTGTAGTACCACGCTGGTAGACGTTGCCCCCCTCCTCCTCAATATTAGTCGGCTCCCCGTCATCATCAGCATGGCCACTCAGCTCCCCGCCATCATCAGCATGGCCACTCGGCTCCTCAGGCTGACCCGACCAGGTACCCCATCCAGACGTGTGCTCCTCCGGGGTCTCGTGGGCCCAACTCTCGTGGGCCGAAGGCCCATCGACCGGAGGCTTGTGGGCCGAAGGCCCATCGACTCGAGGCTCGTGGGCCGAAGACCCGTGGACCGGAGGCTCATGGACCGGAGTCCGTGTAGCCTCCTCCTCGGACGAGTCCACCCTAGCAGTCACGTGCTCGGGTGAAACTGCTGGGGGTGGCGGCGAGGAAGGCGCCGTAAGAGTCACCCTACCTCCTCTCCCGTGACCACGTGCTCCACCTCCTCTCTTCTTCTTACCTCGTCCCCTGCTGGGTACCGCAGTCGATGAAGAAGGGCCCGGTGGTGTCGACATACTGTCCAGCAACGCTCGGCGGAGAGGTGCGTGTGCAATGGAAGACCTCGCAACATGTGCCGATGAAGAAGGGGCCTCGGCGCGCTCCCGACCAACGTCCACCATCTTTCAACACCTGCCATGACAAAGAATAAACGAAATTAGTACAACATAAAAAAAGTACCGACATGAATAATAATATGTATATCACTTAAGTGTATCATCATCAAGTACAACATAAAAAAATTGAATACCTGACACTACTAATAATCTCGATCAGTATCATCAATAAATGCATAATCATCATCATCACTATAATCAATGATGGGCTCACTATAATCATCATCATCACTATCATCACTATAATCATCATCATCATCACTGGACACACAACAATTATATATATATAATTCACCATGTATATATTCATCAGTTGATCTACTTTGTCAATTTTATTACGTCCATGCAACCTACACTCTAATAGGCACTGACGAAATTTATGCGTCGGATCCGGAGCAAAGCATATGCGTCGGATCGGGTGCTGTTTCGGGGTCAGGGGTTCGGGGTGTCGTGTTAGTGTCGGGGTGCCGTGTCGGGGTCGGGGTGCTGTTTC
>NC_041381.1:72104900-72105428 GCF_002162155.2 Triticum dicoccoides
GGTCAGGCTCGGGGTCGGGGTGTCGGGGTCGGGGTCGGGTTTCCCCCCTCTTTTTTTCCTTTTGTTCTTCTTCCTCTTCTTCCTTTTCTTCCTTTTCTTCCTTTTTTCCTTCTTCTTCTTCTTTTTCTTCCTCCTTTCCTTTTTCCTCTTCTTCTTATCCTCCTCTCCTCTTTTTTTCTTCTTCTTCTTTCCTAAACCTAAAACTAAACCTAAACCTAAAACTAAACCTAAATCTAAAACTAAATCTAAAACTAAAACTAAATCTAAACTAAACATAAACCTAAAACTAAATAAACAGAAAAAAGGAAAAAACTAAATCTAAACCTAAAACTAAACTAAAACTAAACCTAAAACTAAACCTAAAACTAAAACTAAAACTAAATCTAAACTAAACATAAACCTGAAACTAAAAAAACAGAAAAAAAGAGGAGGTAGAGCTCACCTGGGGCAGGATCGGTGGAGGAGGTGGCCGGTGGAGGAGGGGGGTGGGGCGACCTAGGGCGGCGCCGGGCGGCAGTGGCAACGGGG
>NC_041381.1:72105438-72106329 GCF_002162155.2 Triticum dicoccoides
GGCGGAGAGTGGTGGGGGCGGCAGAGAGTGGTGGGGGCGACGGCGTGCGTGTGAAGAGGGAGAGAAACAGAGAGAGAGGGGCGGGGTGGGGCGCGGCCGCCGTTAGATGAGTTAAATCTTTGCCGTCCGCCCCCCTTTGCCGTCTGCTTTTTTGCTCTTTGTTGTCCGCTAGCTGACGGCAAAGAGGTGGGGCGTTAAGTTTTTTTTAAATGGGCGGGTGGGTGGAGGCCACCTCCCTCTTTGCCGTCGGCTGGCGGACGACAAAGATTCTTTGCCGTCAGCTGGCGGACGGCAAAGAAATGGCGCATGACAAAGAGCTTCTTTGTCGTCTGCCATTTTTTTGCCATCGGCTTTTCGGTGGCTGATGGCGAAGAGCTTCTTTGCCGTCCGAAAGCTGGCAGATAGCAAAGTAGCTGATTCCAGTAGTGTTTCTTTCTTTTCCTTATTTTACTTTCTCCTCTACACTAACCTAAAATGCACTAACCTAAAATCGATATCTACTAACAACCTAAAAAAATAATAATACATATATGAAAAAACATATATAAACAAAAAAATGCTATGAACATTATATTCATACATACATATATAGCCACATCCATTCATCATATATATAGCTACCACATACATATATACATTATATATATGAAAAAAATGCAATGAACAAAAAAATACACTTATGAAAAAAAATACTATGAACATGTACACATATATACACATACAAACACATATACACAAAAAAATGCAAAAAACTGCTATGGAAATTGCTATGGAGGAAAATGCAGGGCAGGAGCGGCGGGGCGGCGCACGGCGGCCGCGCAGGGCAGGGGCGACGGCACGGCGGCCGCGCGGGACAGGGGCGGCGCGCGGCGGCCGCGCAGGGCAGGGGCG
>NC_041381.1:72106803-72139605 GCF_002162155.2 Triticum dicoccoides
GGCGACGCGGTGGCCGCGCAGGGGCGCGGGACGGGAGGGGCGCGGGAGCAGGCTGTGCTCACAGGGGGCGGCCGCGATGGCGAAGGCGAGCAGCCTGACGGCGTCGGTGGCGACGGCGACGGCAAGGTGGAGCAGGGGCGTCGGGCGGCGACGGCAACGAGGAGGAGCAGGGGGCGTCGGGGGAGAAGTGGGCGATTTGGCCGGAAACTGCTAAGTGCTGCTTATATAGCAAAGCCTTTAGTCCCGGTTGGTGGCACCAACCGGGACTAATGCACCCTTTAGTCCTGGTTGGTGCCACCAACTGGGACCAAATGCCTCTTTTCAGCAGCCAAAAGGGCGGGAAGCAGCGGCCTTTGGTCCCGGTTGGTGGCACCATGCCCCCCCTTTAGTCCCAGTTGGTGCCACCAACCGGGACCAAAGGCCCCTGTGTTGCCCGCGTCGAGGCCAAAGTTTAGTCCCACCTCGCTAGTTGAGAGGGGCGCGTAGTGGTTTATAAGCCCCACTGCCGCACCCCTCTAGAGCTCCTCTCCACCATAGGCTTGCAGGCCTACTTGCTACTGCTTTGCCTGATGGGCCTTCTGGGCCTACTGCGGGCCTGAATCCTGGCCCATGGTAGGGTTTCTAGTCGTATTCAGGCCGTGGGGGCCCAGTAGGAGGCATTTTTTTGTTTTCTTTACTTATTGTTGCTATTTTTATTTTTTTCCAGTTTTTTTGTTTTGTTTTCTGCATTATTTATTTTCTTTTGTTTTTTACTTTATTTTTTAATTCTTTTTGCTTTTAGTTTTAGGAAAATTATAAACTTTCTGTTAGTGCCATTAGTTTTCAAATTTGAAAACACTTTTTTTGTTTTTTTGTTTTCTTTCTTGCTTTATTTATTTTATTTTGTTTCTACTTACAACAAAATACTTATTGTTACTATTTTTAATTATTTTCCAGTTTTTTGTTTTGTTTTCTGCATTACTTATTTTCTTTTGTTTTTTGCTTTATTTTTTAATTCTTTTTTGCTTTTAGTTTTAGAAAAATTATAAACTTTCTGTTAGTGCCATTAGTTTTCAAATTTGTAAACACTTTTTTTGTTTTTTGTTTTCTTTCTTGCTTTATTTATTTTATTTTGTTTCTACTTACAACAAAATACTTATTGTTGCTATTTTAAATTATTACGAGGGCCGAACCATAAGACATTAAAGCATTTCAAATGAACTCTGAAAAGTTGAAAGTTGGCGTGGTATCATAAATTCACCCACATAACATGTGCATGTACAAAACAGACAATGGTATCATACTCGTCTGTTACAAGTTGGCATGGTATCATCATAATAGTTGCGGGAGAAAGTCTTCACTTTTTCTTCGCTTGTGTCATTTGCTTATTGCACCGTAACCATGGATAATCTTCATCGTTTGTCACGATGCCGGGGTCAGCCTTGACTTTAAAGGGAAGAATTTCATGAAACTTTTCATAATCTTCAGACATGTCTGTCTTGCCCTCCACTCCCACGATGTCCCTTTTTCCTGAAAGAACTATATGGCGCTTTGGCTCATCGTATGATGTATTCGCTTCCTTATCTTTTCTCTTTCTCGGTCTGGTAGACATGTCCTTCACATAGATAACCTGTGCCACATCATTGGCTAGGACGAACGGTTTGTTAGTGTACCCAAGATTTTTCAGATCCACTGTTGTCATTCCGTACTGTGGGTCTACCTGTACCCCGCCTCCTAACAGATTGACCCATTTGCACTTAAACAAAGGGACCTCAAAATCATGTTCGTAGTCAAGTTCCCATATGTCCACTATGTAACCATAATATGTGTCCTTTCCCCTCTTGGTTGTTTCATCAAAGCGGACACCGCTGTTTTGGTTGGTGCTCTTTTGATCTTGGTCAATCGTGTAAAATGTATTCCCATTTATCTCGTATCCTTTCCAAATCAATACAGTCAAAGATGGTCCCCTGGACAACAAGTACAACTCATCACAAACAGTATTGTCACCTCTGAGATGTGCTTCCAACCAACTGCTGAAAGTCCTGATGTGTTCAGATGTAATCCAGTCGTCGCACTGCTCCGGGTGTTTGGAGCGCAGACTGTTCTTGTGTTCATCGACATACGGGGTCACCAAGGTAGAGTTCTGTAGAACTGTGTAGTGTGCCTGAGACCAAGAATATCCGTCCCTGCATATTATTGAGTCCCTTCCAAGCGTGCCTTTTCCAATCAGTCTCCCCTCATACCGCGATTTAGGGAGACCTATCTTCTTAAGGCCAAGAATGAAGTCAACACAAAACCCGATGACATCCTCTGTTTGATGGCCCATGGAGATGCTTCCTTCTGGCCTAGTGCGGTTACGGACATATTTCTTTAGGACTCCCATGAACCTCTCAAAGGGGTACATATTGTGTAGAAATACGGGGCCCAGAATGATAATCTCGTCAACTAGATGAACTAGGACATGCGTCACGATATTGAAGAAGGATGGTGGGAACACCAGCTCAAAACTGACAAGACATTGCACCGCATCACTCCTTAGCCTTGGTATGATTTCTGGATCGATCACCTTTTGAGAGATTGCATTGAGGAATGCACATAGCTTCACAATGGCTAATCAGACGTTTTCTGGTAGAAGCCCCCTCAATGCAACCGGAAGCAGTTGTGTCATAATCACATGGCAGTCATGAGACTTTAGGTTCTGAAACTTTTTCTCTGCCATATTTATTATTCCTTTTATATTCGACGAGAAGCCAGTTGGGACCTTCATACTAAGCAGGCATTCAAAGAAGATTTCCTTCTCTTCTTTGGTAAGAGCATAGTTGGCAGGACTTTCATACTTCTTTGGAGGCATGCCGTCTTTTTCGTGCAAACGTTGCAGGTCCTCCCGTGCCTCAGCTGTATCTTTTGTCTTCTCATACACGCCCAAGAAGCCTAGCAGGTTCACGCAAAGGTTCTTCGTCACATGCATCACGTCGATCGAAGAGCGGACCTCTAGGTCTTTCCAGTAGGATAGGTCCCAAAATATAGATTTCTTCTTCCACATGGGTGCGTGTCCCCCAGCGTCACTCAGAACAGCTAGTCCACCGGGACCCTTTCCAAAGACTACGTGTAAATCATTGACCATAGCAAGTACATGATCACCGGTACGCATGTCGGGCTTCTTCCGGTGATCTGCCTCGCCTTTGAAATGCTTGCCTTTCTTTCGACATTGATGGTTGGTCGGAAGAAATCGACGATGGCCCAGGTACACATTCTTCCTGCAGCTTCCCAGGTATATACTATCGGTGTCAAGTAAACAGTGCGTGCATGCGTGGTATCCCTTGTTTGTCTGTCCTGAAAGGTTACTGAGAGCGGGCCAATCGTTGATGGTCACGAACAGCAACGCCTTTAGGTCAAATTCCTCCTGTTTGTGCTCATCCCACGTACGTACACCATTTCCATTCCACAGCTGTAAAAGTTCTTCAACTAATGGCCTTAGGTACACATCAATGTTGTTGCCGGGTTGCTTAGGGCCTTGGATGAGAACTGGCATCATAATGAACTTCCGCTTCATGCACATCCAAGGAGGAATGTTATACATGCATAGAGTCACGGGCCAGGTGCTGTGATTGCCACTCTGCTCCCCGAAAGGATTAATGCCATCCGCGCTTAAAGCAAACCATACATTCCTTGGGTCACTTGCAAACTCATCCCAGTACTTTCTCTCGATTTTTCTCCACTGCGACCCATCAACGGGTGCTCTCAACTTCCCATCTTTCTTACGGTCCTCACTGTGCCATCGCATCAACTTGGCATGCTCTCCATTTCTGAACAGACGTTTCAACTGTGGTATTATAGGAGCATACCACATCACCTTCGCAGGAACCCTCTTCCTGGGGGGCTCGCCGTCAACATCACCATGGTCATCTCGTCTGATCTTATACCGTAATGCACCGCATATCGGGCATGCGTTCAGATCCTTGTACGCACCGCGGTAGAGGATGCAGTCATTAGGGCATGCATGTATCTTCTGCACCTTCAATCCTATAGGGCATACGACCTTCTTTGCTGCGTATGTACTGTCGGGCAATTCATTATCCTTTGAAGCTTCTTCTTCAATATTTTCAGTAGGTTCTCAAATCCTTTGTCAGGCACAACATTCGCTGCAGCAATTCCAGTATGGTACCGAGCTTTGTGTTGCCATCTTCGTAATTGGGGTACAACCCCTTTTTTGTGGTCCTCTAACATGCGATCGAACTTCGGCTTCTCCTTTTGACTTTCGCATTGTGTCCTTGCATCGACAATGACCCGGCGGAGATCATCATCATCGGGCACATCGTCTGGTTCCTCTTGATCTTCAGCAGCTTCCCTCGTTGCAGCATCATCATGCACATCGTCTGGTTCCTCTTGATGTTCAGTAGCATCACCGTATTCAGGGGGCACATAGTTGTCATCGTACTCTTCTTCTTTGTCGTCTTCCATCATAACCCCTATTTCTCCGTGCCTCGTCCAAACATTATAGTGTGGCCTGAAACCCTTGTAAAGCAGGTGGGTGTGAATGATTTTCCGGTCAGAGTAAGACTTCGTATTCCCACATATAGGGCATGGACAACACATAAAACCATTCTGCTTGTTTGCCTCAGCCACTTCGAGAAAATCATGCACGCCCTTAATGTACTCGGAGGTGTGTCTTGAACAGTACATCCATTGCCGGTTCATCTGCGTGCATTATATATAATTAAGTGTGTCAAAAATCATTACGGAACATCATGAATAGATAATTAAGTGACCAAATTAATAGAAGTTCATCATCACATTAAAACCAAATTACATACATAGTTCTCATCTAACAACATAAAGCTCTGGAGAGCATCTAAATTAATTAAACCATACATTGAAACTATGTAAAACATTTCAATGCGAAAACAAATGCGATCATAATCACAACCAATGTAACAACTGATCCAACGGCATAATGATACCAAGCCTCGGTATGAATGGCATATTTTCTAATCTTTCTAATCTTCAAGCGCATTGCATCCATCTTAATCTTGTGATCATCGACGACATCCGTAACATGCAACTCCAATATCATCTTCTCCTCCTCAAATTTTCTATTTTTTTCCTTCAAGAAATTGTTTTCTTCTTCAACTAAATTTAATCTCTCGACAATAGGGTCGGTTGGAATTTCCGGTTCAACAACCTCCTAGATAAATAAAATCTATGTCACGTTGGTCGGCATAATTGTCATAAACAATAAATGAGCCAATAGTTATGAAAAGATAATA
Source organism: Triticum dicoccoides (assembly GCF_002162155.2). Lineage (NCBI taxonomy): Eukaryota > Viridiplantae > Streptophyta > Magnoliopsida > Poales > Poaceae > Triticum > Triticum dicoccoides. The sequence goes on from NC_041381.1 coordinate 72,112,050, forward strand.
TATATCACATCCGAATCATAGACAGGATGAGGGCCGACGGGGGCGGATACCAAAACCATCGCACTATATAAGATGCAATAATAAAAGTAAGAAAATTATACAAGTATCTATATTAACATACAATTAAGAATTTTTTTCCTTTCGGAAAGAAGATAAGAACAAGAGGCTCACCACGGTGGTGCCGGCGATGAGATCGGCGCGGGCGATCGACGGCGGTGAAGACGGGGACGAGACGTGACGGACCGCTAAACCTAGACAAATATTGAGGAAAATGGAGCTTGGAGAGGAGAAAGCTTAAGTAGTGTGGCTCGGGCATTCCATCGAACACCTCGTGTGCATAGGAGGTGAGCTAGAGCACCACAAAGCTCTCCGCTCGCCGGCCACGAAAAACAGAGCAGTGGGAGTGCTCTACTCGCGGGCGAGGGGTATATATAGGCAATTAATTGGTCCCGGTTCGTGGAAAGAACCGGGACTAAATGGCAGCCTTTGGTCCCGGTTCAGGCCACGAACCGGGACCAATGGTGGTGGGCCAAGAGCGAGGCACATTGGTCCCGGTTCATCACACCAACCGGGACCAAAAGGTCCAGACGAACCGGGACCAATGGCCCACGTGGCCCGGCCGGCCCCCGAGGCTCACGAACCGGGTCCAATGCCCCCATTGGTCCCGGTTCTGGATTGAACCGGGACTAATGGGTTGACCTGGCCTGGACCATTGCCCCCTTTTCTACTAGTGGGAGATGACCACATTTTATTTATTATTGCACACATGTACTACTAAGAAATAAAGAAAACCCTACGGGTCAGTGAGTCAGTGTACATAGAACTACCAAATTGTGTCGCATACCGGAGTAGTATTTCTGAGAAATGACTCACTATGATCTATATGGATTTGGTGATCAGATACTTTCTATTTCATAAGAGATATACGAGACGTAATCACCTGGGTGTGCAGCAGACAATCTAGAACAAACACAAACGCAGACTTAGAGCTTTTAGCCTTCAAGGGCGGTGGTGTTCTAAAACTAGATACAAAGCATGGTATTGCAAAATAACATGTTCATATATTATATGCTTAAATTTTTGAAAACATAATAAAACTGTACGTTCAAAAGGATTCCAGTACGAACTATTAAATTTCTAAAGAACATTATATGCTTGAAAGAACAACAGTGTTAGAAATTCCACCAAAATATGCATAATTCATAGTGAAAAATTTCAATTAGAAATATCACAATGCAACGTGATATTCAGATTTCAAATGATTAGAAAATCAAGTACCAAAGTATCCACTTGAAAATGTTAATGCACATGCTCCAACCTTTCAACTCGAATGATATATTTACTAATGACCACAACTGTATGCACAAATTCCCTCATCACTTCCAGCAGCAGTGCAGAATGGAAGAGATCCGCCAAAATGTCAACATATTTGACAAAAACTTCTGATATATAAATCTCATTTTACACATGGGAAATTATCCTTTTGATGCGGAATAGATGTTGTTTCTACAACTGTGCATTTTAGGCAGAGGAGGACGGTAATGAGCTTGCTGGACGATTTGATAGTGATGACCACCTTGAATGGATCTGGAGCAGTCATGAAGGTGGGGGTGCCAAGCGTCGTTCCCATTAGGGCCCTCCTTCAATTACCTTCCAGAGCGAAGATGAAATGGGAATGGTGGCGGCTCGCCGCCGCCGGCATGCTGCCGCCGGCACGACACACGTAACTAGCAGGATTTACCTAGTCGACTAAAATTTTGATGATAGAACTTTAGATTTCTGAAATAAACAAAGGCAAATGAAATAGTAAGACAACCTTAACTACTAAAAGCTCGCAGACTTAGGCTCGCCGCCGCCGGCACGACACACATGCCTAGCAGGGTTTACCTCGCCGACTAAAATTTGATGATAGAACTTTAGATTTCTGAAATAAACGAAGCCAAATGAAATAGTAAGACAACCTTAACTACTAAAAGCTCACAGAACTTAGGCTTGAGCTACATAAGCCAGATAAACGGAAACAACACTAAAAATCTGCAGTTTATCAGCTCAGTTAGTAGCACCATGTGAATCTGAAGTTGTAGAAATTGAGCTCTGAGGACTCAAACACAAAATTGGACTCTGCCTCGGAGGCTTGTTCTATGAGGTAAGCACTTCAGATGGGCCTCGCATGAAAATATAATTGGCACTGAATTTGAAAACACAAAGTTTCTTCCTAGCTCGAGCTACACGGTGCCTCTTATCTGGACCGTTGGTATGCTTCGGGATTTGTGCTAGAAAGGAGCATCACGAGCCGTGCTTGTAGAAAACTATAGGATGGATAAATATTGTTCTTGTGTATCGTTGTATTGATCTGACCCTTGTATGGGGTATATATAAAATACATAAGGGGTAGAAGCTTGGAGTACAAGACAAGACATAGATGGTTTAAACCTATTTAATCTCTAACTCCTACCTCTATCTTAAACACAATTATATTCTAACATTCCCTCTCAGTCGTAGCGGGAGTGAAGCGGACGATTGCGACTGAATTTGTAGTCTTGCGCTTTCATCGTCTTCTCCACTGCGCCATCATCAACTGCGTCTCTGATGGGTCGACACCTAGGGCGGTGACTGCGTCCCTTCTGGTGCCTTCCTTGTCTATCCTCTCTTCCCTCCCGCAGTCACAGCGGGAGTGGCGTGGACGCTAGTGACGATGTGGACGCTGTTGACCGGAGTTGTCGTCGATGAGTTGATGTAGACGTAGCCATGAATGTCGATGTCGAGGTAGCCGTGTTGGGGAACATTGCATAAAATAAAATTTTCCTACGTGCACCAAGATCAATCTATGAGTTCATCTAGCAACAAGAGAGAGGAGTGCATTTACATACCCTTGTAGATCGCGAGCGGAAGCGTTCAAGAGAACGAGGTTGAGGGAGTCGTACTCGTCGTGATCCAAATCACCGGAGATCCTAGCGCCGAACGGACGGCACCTCCGCGTTCAACACACGTACGGTCAGCAAGACGTATCCTCCTTGATCCAACAAGGGGGAAGGAGAGGTTGATGAAGATCCAGCAACACGACGGCGTGATGGTGGATGCAACAGAGAACCCGGCATGGCTTCGCCAAGCGTCTGCGGGAGGGAGAGGTGTAGCAAGGGGGAAGGGAGGCGCCAAGTGCAAGGGTGTGGCTGCCCTCCCTCCCCCCTCTATATATAGGGTTCCCAGGGGGGCGCCGACCCTAGGAGATGGGATCTCCTAGGGGGGCGGCGGCCAAGGGGGGTGCCTTGCCCCCCAAGGCAAGTGGAGGCGCCCCCTCCCCTAGGGTTCCCAACCCTAGGCGCAGGGGGGGGGGGCACCAGCCCACCAGCGGCTGGTTTCCCTCCCACTTCAGCCCATGCGGCCCTCCGGGATAGGTGGCCCCACCCGGTGGACCCCCGAGACCCTTCCGATGGTCCCGGTACAATACCGGTGACCCCCGAAACTTTTCCGATGGCCGAAACTCGACTTCCCATATATAATTATTTACCTCCGGACCATTCCGGAACTACTCGTGACGTCCGGGATCTCATCCGGGACTCCAAACAACTTTCGTTTTGCTGCATACTAATATCTCTACAACCCTAGCGTCACCGAACCTTAAGTGTGTAGACCCTACGGGTTCGGGAGACACGTAGACATGACCGAGACGGCTCTCCGGCCAATAACCAACAGCGGGATCTGGATACCCATGTTGGCTCCCACATGCTCCTCGATGATCTCATCGAATGAACAACCCCGTATACAATTCCCTTTGTCAATTGGTATGTTACTTGCCCGAGATTCGATCGTCGGTATCCCAATACCTCGTTCAATCTCATTACCGGCAAGTCACTTTACTCGTACCGTAATGCATGATCCTGTGACCAGACACTTGGTCACTTTGAGCTCATTATGATGATGCATTACCGAGTGGGCCCAGAGATACCTCTCCGTCATACGGAGTGACAAATCCCAGTCTCGATCCGTGTCAACCCAACAGACACTTTCGGAGATACCCGTAGTATAGCTTTATAGTCACGCAGTTACGTTGTGACATTTGGTACACCCAAAGCACTCCTACGGTGTTCGGGAGTTACACGATCTCATGGTCTAAGGAAAAGATACTTGACATTGGAAAAGCTCTAGCAAATGAACTACATGATCTTGTGCTATGCTTAGGATTGGGTCTTGTCCATCAGATCATTCTCCCAATGATGTGATCTCGTTATCAATGACATCCAATGTCCATAGTCAGGAAACCATGACTATTTGTTAATCAACGAGCTAGTCAACTAGAGGCTCACTAGGGACATGTTGTGGTCTATGTATTCACACGTGTATTACGATTTCCGGATAATACAATTATAGCATGAATAAAAGACAATTATCATGAACAAGGAAATATAATAATAATCCTTTTATTATTGCCTCTAGGGCATATTTCCAACAGTCTCCCACTTGCACTAGAGTCAATAATCTAGTTACATTGTGATGAATCGAACACCCATAGAGTTCTGGTGTTGATCATGTTTTGCTCGCGGAAGAGGTTTAGTCAACGGATCTGCGACATTCAGATCCGTATGTACTTTGCAAATATCTATGTCTCCAACTTGAACATTTTCACGGATGGAGTTGAAACGACGCTTGATGTGCCTGGTCTTCTTGTGAAACCTGGGCTCCTTGGCAAGGGCAATAGCTCCAGTGTTGTCACAAAAGAGAGTGATCGGCCCCGACGCATTGGGTATGACTCCTAGGTCGGTGATGAACTCCTTCATCCATATTGCTTCATGCGCTGCCTTCAAGGCTGCCATGTACTCCGCTTCACATGTAGATCCCGCCATGACGCTCTGCTTGCAACTGCACCAGCTTACTACTCCACGATTCAACATATACACGTATCCGGTTTGTGACTTAGAGTCATCCAGATCTATGTCGAAGCTAGCGTCGACGTAACCCTTTACGATGAGCTCTTCGTCACCTCCATAGACGAGAAACATGTCCTTTGTCCTTTTCAGGTACTTCAGGATATTCTTGACCGTTGTCCAGTGTTCCTTGCCGGGATTACTTTGGTACCTTCCTACCAAACTTACGGCAAGGTTTACATTAGGTCTGGTACACAACATGGCATACATAATAGATCCTATTGCTGAGGCATAGGGGATGACACTCATCTCTTCTTTATCTTCTGCCGTGGTCGGGCATTGAGCCGAGCTCAATCTCACACCTTGCAATACAGGCAAGAACCCTTTCTTGGACTGATCCATATTGAACTTCTTCAATATCTTATCAAGGTATGTGCTTTGTGAAAGACCTATGAGGCGTCTCGATCTATCCCTATAGATCTTGATGCCTAATATGTAAGCAGCTTCTCCAAGGTCCTTCATTGAAAAACACTTATTCAAGTAGGCCTTAATGATGTCCAAAAGTTCTATCTCATTTCCCATCAGAAGTATGTCATCTACATATAATATGAGAAATGCTACAGAGCTCCCACTCACTTTCTTGTAAACGCAGGCTTCTCCATAAGTCTGGATAAACCCAAACGCTTTGATCATCTCATCAAAGCGAATGTTCCAACTCCGAGATGCTTGCACCAGCCCATAAATGGATCGCTGGAGCTTGCATACCTTGTTAGCATTCTTAGGGTCGACAAAACCTTCCGGCTGCATCATATACAGTTCTTCCTTAAGATAGCCGTTAAGGAATGCCGTTTTGACGTCCATCTGCCATATCTCATAATTATAGTATGCGGCAATTGCTAACATGATTCGGACGGACTTCAGCTTCTCTACGGGAGAGAAAGTCTCATCGTAGTCAACCCCTTGAACTTGCCGACAACCCTTAGCGACACGTCAAGCTTTATAGATGGTAACATTACCATCCGCGTCCGTCTTCTTCTTAAAGATCCATTTGTTTTCTATCACTCGCTGATCATCGGGCAAGTCTTTCAAAATCCATACTTTGTTTTCATACATGGATTCTATCTCGGATTGCATGGCTTCAAGCCATTTGTTGGAATCTGGGCCCGCCATCGCTTCTTCATAGTTCGAAGGTTCACCGTTGTCTAACAACATGATTTCCAAGACAGGGTTGCCATACCACTCTGGCGTGGAACGTGTCCTTGTGGACCTAGGAAGTTCAGTAGAAACTTGATCCGAAGTACCTTGATCATCATCATTAATTTCCTCTCCAGTTGGTGTAGGCACCACAGGAACATTTTCCTGAGCTGCACTACTTTCCAGTTCAAGAGGTAGTACTTCATCGAGTTCTACTTTCCTCCCACTTACTCCTTTCGAGAGAAACTCTTTTTCCAGAAAGGATCCGTTCTTTGCAACAAAGATCTTGCCTTCGGATCTAAGGTAGAAGGTATACCCAATGGTTTCCTTAGGGTATCCTATGAAGACGCATTTTTCCGACTTGGGTTCGAGCTTTTCAGGTTGAAGTTTCTTGACATAAGCATCGCATCCCCAAACTTTTAGAAACGACAGCTTAGGTTTCTTCCCAAACCATAATTCATACGGTGTCGTCTCAACGGATTTAGACGGATCCCCTATTTAAAGTGAATGTAGTTGTCTCTAGAGCGTATCCCCAAAATGATAGCGGCAAATCGGTAAGAGACATCATAGATCGCACCATATCCAATAGAGTGCGATTATGATGTTCGGACACAACGTTGCGCTGAGGTGTTCCAGGCGGCGTGAGTTGTGAAATGATTCCACATTTCCTTAAGTGCGTACCAAATTCGTGACTTAAATATTCTCCTCCATGATCTGATCGTAAGAACTTTATCTTTCGGTCACGTTGATTCTCTACCTCATTCTGAAATTCCTTGAACTTTTCAAAGGTCTCAGACTTGTGTTTCATCAAGTAGACATACCCATATCTACTCAAGTCATCAGTGAGAGTGAGAACATAACGATATCCTCCGCGAGCCTCAACGCTCATTGGACCGCACATATTGGTATGTATGATTTCCAATAAGTTTATTGCTCGCTCCATTGTTCCGGAGAACGGAGTTTTGGTCATTTTGCCCATGAGGCATGGTTCGCATGTGTCAAATGATTCATAATCGAGAGACTCTAAAAGTCCATCAGCATGGAGCTTCTTCATGCGCTTGACACCAATGTGACCAAGGCGGCAGTGCCACAAGTATGTGGGACTATCGTTATCAACTTTACATCTTTTGGTATTCACACTATGAATATGTGTAACATTACGTTCGAGATTCATTAAGAATAAACCATTGACCATCGGGGCATGACCATAAAACATATCTCTCATATAAATAGAACAATCATTATTCTCGGATTTAAATGAGTAGCCATCCCGTATTAAACGAGATTCTGATACAATGTTCATGCTCAAACTTGGCACTAAATAACAATTATTGAGGTTTAAAACTAATCCCGTAGGTAAATGTAGAGGTAGCGTGCCGACGGCGATCACATCAACCTTGGAACCATTCCCGACGCGCATCGTCACATCGTCCTTCGCCAGTCTCTGCTTATTCCGCAGCTCCTGCTTTGAGTTACAAATATGAGCAATGGCACCGGTATCAAATACCCAGGAGCTACTACGAGCACTGGTATGGTACACATCAATTACATGTATATAACATATACCTTTAGTGTTGCCGGCCTTCTTGTTCGCTAAGTATTTGGGGCAGTTCCGCTTCTAGTGACCCTTCCCTTTGCAATAAAAGCACTCAGTCTCAGGCTTGGGTCCATTCTTTGACTTCTTCCCGGCAAGAGGCTTACCGGGCGCGGCAACATCCTTGCCGTCCTTCTTGAAGTTCTTCTTACCCTTGCCTTTCTTGAACTTAGTGGTTTTATTGACCATCAACACTTGATGTTCCTTTTTGATTTCTACCTCTGCTGACTTCAGCATTGAAAATACTTCAGGAATAGTTTTCACCATCCCCTGCATATTGTAGTTCATCACAAAGCTCTTGTAGCTCGGTAGGAGCGACTGAAGGATTCTATCAATGACCGCCTCGTCCGGGAGGTTAATGTCCAACTGGGACAAGCGGTTGTGCAACCCAGACATTTTGAGTATGTGCTCACTGACAAAACTATTTTCCTCCATCTTACAACTATAGAACTTGTCGGAGACTTCATATCTCTCGACCTGGGCATGAGCTTGGAAAACCATTTTCACCTCCTCGAACATCTCATATGCTCCGTGTTGCTCAAAACGCTTTTGGAGCCCCGGTTCTAAGCTGTAAAGCATGCCGCACTGAATAAGGGAGTAATCATCAGCACGTGACTGCCAAGCATTCATAACGTCTTGGTTCTCTAGGATGGGTGCTTCACCTAGCGGTCCTTCTAGGACATATGCTTTCTTGGCAGCTATGAGGATGATCCTCAGGTTCCGGACCCAGTCCGTATAGTTGCTGCCGTCATCTTTCAGCTTGGTTTTCTCTAGGAACGCGTTGAAGTTCATGTTGACATGAGCGTTGGCCATTTGATCTACAAGACATTTTTGCAAAGATTTTAGACTAAGTTCATGATAATTAAGTTCATCTAATCAAATTATTTAATGAACTCCCAATCAGATTAGACATCCCTCTAGTCATCCAAGTGTTACATGATCCGAGTCGACTAGGCCGTGTCCGACCATCACGTGAGACGGACTAGTCATCATCGGTGAACATCTCCATGTTGATCGTATCTTTCATACGACTCATGTTCGACCTTTCGGTCTCTTGTGTTCCCAGGCCATGTCTGTACATGCTAGGCTCGTCAAGTTAACCTAAGTGTTTTGCATGTGTAAATCTGTTTTACACCCGTTGTATGTGAACGTTAGAATCTATCACACCCGATCATCACGTGGTGCTTCGAAACAACGAACTATCGCAACGGCGCACAGTTAGGGGGAACACTTTCTTGAAATTATTATGAGGGATCATCTTATTTACTACCGCCGTTTTAAGGAAACAAGATGCAAAAACATGATAAACATCACATGCAATCAAATAGTAGTGACATGATATGGCCAATATCATATAGCTCCTTTGATCTCCATCTTCGGGGCTCCATGATCATCTTCGTCACCGGCATGACACCATGATCTTCATCATCATGATCTCCATCATCGTGTCTCCATGAAGTTGCTCGCCAACTATTACTTCTACTACTATAGCTAACGGCTTAGCAATAAAGTAAAGTAATTACATGGCGTTAAATCATTGACACGCATGTCATACAATAATTAAGACAACTCCTATGGCTCCTGCCGGTTGTCATACTCATCGACATGCAAGTCGTGATCCTATTACAAGAACATGATCTCATACATCACAATACATCATTCATCATTCATCACAACTTTTGGCCATATCACATCACAAAGCAATTGCTGCAAAAACAAGTTAGACGTCCTCTAATTGTTGTTGCATCTTTTACGTGGCTGCAATAGGGTTCTAGCAAGAAAGTTTGCTTACCTACGAAAAAGCCACAACGTGATTTGTCAACTTCTATTTATCCTTCATAAGGACCCTTTTCATCGAATCCGCTCCAACTAAAGTGGAAGAGACAGACACCCTCTAGCCACCTTATGCAACTAGTGCATGTCAGTTGGTAGAACCTGTCTCACATAAGCGTACGTGTAAGGTCGGCCCGGGCCGCTTCATCCCACACTACCGCTGAAGCAAAATAAGACTAGTAGCGGCAAGAAAGTTGACAACATCTACGTGTTGGAAATATGCCCTAGAGGCAATAATAAAAGCATTATTATTATATTTCCTTGTTCATGATAATTGTCTTTTATTCATGCTATAATTGTATTATCCGGAAATCATAATACACGTGTGAATACATAGACCATAATACGTCCCTAGTAAGCCTCTAGTTGACTAGCTCGTTGGTTAACAGATAGTCATGGTTTCCTGACTATGGACATTAGATGTCGTTGACAACGGGATCACATCATTAGGAGAATGATGTGATGGACAAGATCCAATCCTAAGCATAGCACAAGATCGTGTAGTTCGTTTTGCTAGAGCTTTTCCAATGTCAAGTATCTCTTCCTTAGATCATGAGATCGTGTAACTCCCGGATACCGTAGGAGTGCTTTGGGTGTACCAAACATCACAACGTAACTGGGTGACTATAAAGGTGCACTACAGGTATCTCCGAAAGTGTCTGTTGGGTTGACACGGATCGAGATTGGGATTTGTCACTCCGTATGACGGAGAGGTATCTCTGGGCCCACTCGGTAATGCATCATCATAATGAGCTCAAAGTGACCAAGTGTTTGGTCACGGGATCATGCATTGCGGTACGAGTAAAGTGACTTGCCGGTAACGAGACTGAACGAGGTATTGGGATACCGACGATCGAGTCTTGGGCAAGTAACATACCGTCTGACAAAGGGAATTGCATACGGGGTTGATTGAATCCTCGACATCGTGGTTCATCCGATGACATCATCGAGGAGCATGTGGGAGCCAACATGGGTATCCAGATCTCGCTGTTGGTTATTGACCGGAGAGCCGTCTCGGTCATGTCTGCGTGTCTCCCGAACCCGTAGGGTCTACACACTTAAGGTTCGGTGACGCTAGGGTTATTAGGAAGACTTGTATGTGATTACCGAATGTTGTTCGGAGTCCCGGATGAGATCCTGGATGTCAGGAGGAGTTCCGGAATGTTCCGGAGGTAAAGATTTATATATAGGAAGTTGTCATGCGGACACCGGAAAGTTTCTGGGGCATATCGGTATTGTACCGGGGCCACCGGAGGGGTTCCGGGGGTCCACCGGGAGGGGCCACCCCTCTTGGTGGGCCACATAGGCCGCGTGGGGCAGGGAACCAGCCCCTGGAGGGCTGGGCGCCCCCCCCCCCTTGGGCCCATGCGGCTAGGGTTGGGGGGGAACCCTAGAGGGGGCGCCCCCTTTGCTTGGGGGGCAAGTCCCCCCTCCCTGGCCGCCGCGCCCCCTCTAGATCCCATCTAGAGGGGCCGGCCCCCCTTGCCCCTTCCCCTATAAATAGAGGGGTGAGGGGAGGGCTGCGAGACACAACCCAAGGCGCAGCCCCTCCCCTCCCCAACACCTCTCCTCCTCCGTCACGAGCTTGGCGAAGCCCTGCCGGAGTGCTGCTTCTCCACCAACACCACGCCGTCGTGCTGCCGTTGGAGCTGTCTTCCTCAACCTCTCCTTCCCCCTTTCTGGATCAAGAAGGAGGAGACGTCGTCCGTTCCGTACGTGTGTTGAACGCGGAGGTGCTGTCCGTTTGGCACTTGGTCATCGGTGATCTGAATCACGTCAAGTACGACTCCATCATCACCGTTCCCTCGAACGCTTTCGCACGCGATCTACAAGTGGTATGTAGATGCAAACTCACTCCCTTGACTCGTTGCTTAGATGAACTCATAGATGGATCTTGGTGAAATCGTAGGAAAATTTTTAATTTTCTACAACGTTCTCCAATAGTGACATCATGAGCTAGGTCTATGCGTAGTTCTCTATTGCACGAGTAGAACACAATTTTGTTGTGGGCGTAGATCTTGTCAACTTGGTTGCCGCTACTAGTCTTATCTTGCTTCAGTGGTATTGTGGGATGAAGCGGCCCGGACCAACCTTACACGTACGCTTACGTGAGACCGGTTCCACCGACCGACATGCACTAGTTGCATAAGGTGGCTGGCGGGTGTCTGTCTCTCCCACTTTAGTTGGAGCGGATTCGATGAAAAGGGTCCTTATGAAGGGTAAATAGAAGTTGTCAAAATCACGTTGTGGTTATTCGTAGGTAAGAAAACGTTCTTGCTAGAACCCAATTGCAGCCACGTAAAAGATGCAAACAACAATTAGAGGACGTCTAACTTGTTTTTGCAGCAATTGTCATGTGATGTGATATGGCCAGAAGTTGTGATGAATGATGAATGATATATTGTGATGTATGAGATCATGTTCTTGTAATAGGAATCACGACTTGCATGTCGATGAGTATGACAACCGGCAGGAGCCATAGGAGTTGTCTTTATTTTTTGTATGACCTGCGTGTCATTGAAGAACGCCATGTAAATTACTTTACTTTATTGCTAAACGCGTTAGCCATAGAAGTAGAAGTAGTCGTTGGCGTGACAACTTCATGAAGACACAATGATGGAGATCATGATGATGGAGATCATGGTGTCATGCCGGTGACGAAGATGATCATGGAGCCCCGAAGATGGAGATCGAAGGAGCTATATGATATTGGCCATATCATGTCACTACTATATAATTGCATGTGATGTTTATGATGTTTTATGCATCTTGTTTACTTAGAACGACGGTAGTAAATAAGATGATCCCTTGCAACAATTTCAAAAAGTGTTCTCCCCTAACTGTGCACCGTTGCTAAAGTTCGTCGTTTCGAAGCACCACGTGATGATCGGGTGTGATAGATCCTTACGTTCACATACAACGGGTGTAAGACAGATTTACACATGCAAAACACTTAGGGTTAACTTGACGAGCCTAGCATGTACAGACATGGCCTCGGAACACAGAGACCGAAAGGTCGAACACGAGTCGTATGGAAGATACGATCAACATGGAGATGTTCACCGACGATGACTAGTCCGTCTCACGTGATGATCGGACACGGCCTAGTCGACTCGGATCGTGTAACACTTAGATGACTAGAGGGATGTCTAATCTGAGTGGGAGTTCATTATAATAATTTGATAAGATGAACTTAATTATCATGAACTTAGTCTAAAATCTTCGCAAATATGTCTTGTAGATCAAATGGTTGCCGCTCATGTCAACATGAACTTCAACGCGTTCCTAGAGAAAACCAAGCTGAAAGATGATGGCAGCAACTATACGGACTGGGTCCGGAACCTGAGGATCATCCTCATAGCTGCCAGGAAACAATATGTCCTAGAAGGACCGCTAGGTGACGCTCCCGTCCCAGAGAACCAAGACATTATGAATGCTTGGCAGTCTCGTGCTGATGATTACTCCCTCGTTCAGTGCAACATGCTTTACAACTTAGAACCGGGGCTCCAAAAGCATTTTGAGCAACATGGAGCATATGAGATGTTCGAGGAGCTGAAACTAGTTTTCCAAGCTCATGCCCGGGTCGAGAGATATGAAGTCTCCAACAAGTTCTATAGTTGTAAGATGGAGGAAAATAGTTCTGTCAGTGAGCATATACTCAAAATGTCTGGGTTGCACAACCGCCTGTCCCAGCTGGACATTAACCTCCTGGATGAGGCGGTCATTGACAGAATCCTTCAGTCGCTCCCACCAAGCTACAAGAGCTTTGTGATGAACTACAATATGCAGGGGATGGTGAAGACCATTCCTGGATGAGGCGGGTGTCAGTCAGCAAAGGTTGAAATCAAGAAAGAACATCAAGTGTTGATGGTCAATAAGACCACTAAGTTCAAGAAGGGCAAGGGTAAGAAGAACTTCAAGAAGGACGGCAAAGATGTTGCCGCGCCCGGTAAGCCAGTTGCCGGGAAGAAGTCAAAGAATGGACCCAAGCCTGAAACTGAGTGCTTTTATTGCAAGGGGAAGGGTCACTGGAAGCGGAACTGCCCCAAATACTTAGCAGACGAGAAGGCTGGCAACACTAAAGGTATATTTGATATACATGTAATTGATGTGTACCTTACCAGTACTCGTAGTAACTCCTGGGTATTTGATACCGGTGTCGTTGCTCACATTTGTAACTCACAGCAGGAGCTGCGGAATAAGCGGAGACTGGCGAAGGACGAGGTGACGATGCGCGTCGGGAATGGTTCCAAGGTCGATGTGATCGCCGTCGGCACGCTACCTCTACATTTACCTACGGGATTAGTTTTAAACCTCAATAATTGTTATTTAGTGCCAAGTTTGAGCATGAACATTGTATCTGGATCTCGTTTAATACGAGATGGCTACTCATTTAAATCCGAGAATAATGGTTGTTCTATTTATATGAGAGATATGTTTTATGGTCATGCCCCGATGGTCAATGGTTTATTCTTAATGAATCTCGAATGTAATGTTACACATATTCATAGCGTGAATACCAAAAGATGTAAAGTTGATAACGATAGTCCCACATACTTGTGGCACTGCTGCGTTGGTCACATTGGTGTCAAGCGCATGAAGAAGCTCCATGCTGATGGACTTTTAGAGTCTCTCGATTATGAATCTTTTGACACATGCGAACCATGCCTCATGGGAAAAATGACCAAGACCCCGTTCTCCGGAACAATGGAGCGAGCAACCAACTTGTTGGAAATCATACATACCGATGTGTGCGGTCCAATGAGCATTGAGGCTCGCGGAGGATATCGTTATGTTCTCACTCTCACTGATGACTTAAGTAGATATGGGTATGTCTACTTGATGAAACACAAGTCTGAGACCTTTGAAAAGTTCAAGGAATTTCAGAATGAAGTGGAGAATCAACGTGACCGAAAGATAAAATTCTTATGATCGGATCGTGGAGGAGAATATTTAAGTCACAAATTTGGTACACACTTAAGAAAGTGTGGAATCGTTTCACAACTCACGCCGCCTGGAACACCTCAGCGTAACGGTGTGTCCGAACGTCGTAATCGCACTCTATTAGATATGGTGCGTTCTATGATGTCTCTTACCGATTTACCGCTATCATTTTGGGGATACGCTCTAGAGACAGCTACATTCACTTTAAATAGGGCACCGTCTAAATCTGTTGAGACGACACCGTATGAATTATGGTTTGGGAAGAAACCTAAGCTGTCGTTTCTAAAAGTTTGGGGATGCGATGCTTATGTCAAGAAACTTCAACCTGAAAAGCTCGAACCCAAGTCGGAAAAATGCGTCTTCATAGGATACCCTAAAGAAACCATTGGGTATACCTTCTACTTAAGATCCGAGGGCAAGATCTTTGTTGCCAAGAACGGATCCTTTCTGGAAAAAGAGTTTCTCTCGAAAGAAGTAAGTGGGAGGAAAGTAGAACTCGATGAAGTACTGCCTCTTGAACGGGATAGTAGTGCAGCTCAGGAAAATGTTCCTGTGATGCTTACACCAACTGAAGAGGAAAATAATGATGATGATCAAGGTACTTCGGATCAAGTTGCTACTGAACTTCGTAGGTCCACAAGGACACGTTCCGCACCAGAGTGGTACGGAAACCCTGTCCTAGAAATCATGTTGTTGGACAACGGTGAACCTTTGAACTATGAAGAAGCAATGGCGGGCCCAGATTCCAACAAATGGCTAGAAGCCATGAAATCCGAGATAGAATCCATGTATGAAAACAAAGTATGGACTTTGACTGACTTGCCCGATGATCGGAGAGCGATAGAAAACAAATGGATCTTTAAGAAGAAGACGGACGCGGATGGTAATATTACCGTCTATAAAGCTCGACTTGTCGCTAAGGGTTATCGACAAGTTCAAGGGATTGACTACGACGAGACATTCTCTCCCGTAGCGAAGCTGAAGTCCGTCCGAATCATGTTAGCAATTGCCGCATACTATGATTATGAGATATGGTAGATGGACGTCAAAACGGCATTCCTTAACGGGCATCTTAAGGAAGAACTGTATATGATGCAGCCGGAGGGTTTTGTCGATCCTAAGAATGCTAACAAAGTATGCAAGCTCCAGCGATCCATTTATGGGCTGGTGCAAGCATCTCGGAGTTGGAACATTCGCTTTGATGAGATGATCAAAGCGTTTGGATTTATGCAGACTTATGGAGAAGCCTGTGTTTACAAGAAAGTGAGTGGGAGCTCTGTAGCATTTCTCATATTATATGTAGATGACATACTTTTGATGGGAAATGATATAGAACTTTTGGACAGCATTACGGCCTACTTGAATAAGTGTTTTTCAATGAAGGACCTTGGAGAAGCTGCTTATATATTAGGCATCAAGATCTATAGAGATAGATCGAGACGCCTCATAGGTCTTTCACAAAGCACATACCTTGATAAGATTTTGAAGAAGTTCAAAATGGATCAGTCCAAGAAGGGGTTCTTGCCTGTATTGCAAGGTGTGAGATTGAGCTCGGCTCAATGCCCGACCACGGCAAAAGATAAAGAAGAGATGAGCGTCATTCCCTGTGCCTCAGCCATAGGATCTATTATGTATGCCATGTTGTGTACCAGACCTGATGTAAACCTTGCCGTAAGTTTGGTAGGAAGGTACCAAAGTAATCCCGGCAAGGAACACTGGACAGCGGTCAAGAATATCCTGAAGTACCTAAAAGGGACAAAGGACATGTTTCTCGTTTATGGAGGTGACGAAGAGCTCGTCGTAAAGGGTTACGTCGATGCTAGCTTCGACACAGATCTGGATGACTCTAAGTCACAAACCGGATACGTGTATATGTTGAATGGTGGAGCAGTAAGTTGGTGCAGCTGCAAGCAGAGCGTCGTGGCGGGATCTACATGTGAAGCGGAGTACATGGAAGCCTCGGAGGCAGCGCATGAAGCAATTTGGGTGAAGGAGTTCATCACCGACCTAGGAGTCATACCCAATGCGTCGGGGCCGATCAAACTCTTCTGTGACAACACTGGAGCTATTGCCCTTGCCAAGGAGCCTAGGTTTCACAAGAAGACCAGGCACATCAAGCGTCGTTTCAACTCCATCCATGAAAATGTTCAAGATGGAGACATAGATATTTGCAAAGTACATACGGATCTGAATGTCGCAGATCCGTTGACTAAACCTCTCTCGCGAGCAAAACATGATCAACACCAGAACTCTATGGGTGTTCGATTCATCACAATGTAACTAGATTATTGACTCTAGTGCAAGTGGGAGACTGTTGGAAATATGCCCTAGAGGCAATAATAAAAGCATTATTATTATATTTCCTAGTTCATGATAATTGTCTTTTATTCATGCTATAATTGTATTATCCGGAAATCGTAATACACGTGTGAATACATAGACCACAATACGTCCTTAGTAAGCCTCTAGTTGACTAGCTCGTTGGTCAACAGATAGTCATGGTTTCCTGACTATGGACATTAGATGTCGTTGACAACGGGATCACATCATTAGGAGAATGATGTGATGGACAAGACCCAATCCTAAGCATAGCACAAGATCGTGTAGTTCGTTTTGCTAGAGCTTTTCCAATGTCAAGTATCTCTTCCTTAGACCATGAGATCGTGTAACTCCCGGATACCGTAGGAGTGCTTTGGGTGTACCAAACGTCACAACGTAACTGGGTGACTATAAAGGTGCACTACAGATATCTCCGAAAGTGTCTGTTGGGTTGACACGGATCGAGACTGGGATTTGTCACTCCGTATGACGGAGAGGTATCTCTGGGCCCACTCGGTAATGCATCATCATAATGAGCTCAAAGTGACCAAGTGTTTGGTCACGGGATCATGCATTGCGGTACGAGTAAAGTGACTTGCCGGTAACGAGACTGAACGAGGTATTGGGATACCGATGATCGAGTCTCGGGCAAGTAACATACCGTCTGACAAAGGGAATTGCATACGGGGTTGATTGAATCCTCGACATCGTGGTTCCTCCGATGACATCATCAAGGAGCATGTGGGAGCCAACATGGGTATCCAGATCCCGCTGTTGGTTATTGACCGGAGAGCCGTCTCGGTCATGTCTGCGTGTCTCCCGAACCCGTAGGGTCTACACACTTAAGGTTCGGTGACGCTAGGGTTATTAGGAAGACTTGTATGTGATTACCGAATGTTGTTCGGAGTCCCAGATGAGATCCAGGACGTCACGAGGAGTTCCGGAATCGTCCGGAGGTAAAGATTTATATATAGGAAGTTGTCATGTGGACACCGGAAAGTTTCGGGGGCATATTGGTATTGTACCGGGGCCATCGGAGGGGTTCCGGGGGTCCACCGGGAGGGGCCACCCCTCTTGGTGGGCCACATGGGCCGCGTGGGCCAGGGAACCAGCCCCTGGAGGGCTGGGCGCGCCCCCTCCCCCTTGGGCCCATGCGGCTAGGGTTGGGGGGAACCCTAGAGGGGGCGCCCCCTTTGCTTGGGGGGCAAGTCCCCCCTCCCTGGCCACCGCCCCCCCTCTAGATCCCATCTAGAGGGGCCGGCCCTCCTTGCCCCTTCCCCTATAAATAGAGGGGTGAGGGGAGGGTTGCGAGACACAACCCAAGGAGCAGCCCCTTCCCTCCCCAACACCTCTCCTCCTCCGTCACGAGCTTGGCGAAGCCCTGCCGGAGTGCTGCTTCTCCACCAACACCACGCCGTCGTGCTGCCGTTGGAGCTGTCTTCCTCAACCTCTCCTTCCCCTTGCTGGATCAAGAAGGAGGAGACGTCGTTCGTTCCGTACGTGTGTTGAACGCGGAGGTGCTGTCCGTTCGGCACTTGGTCATTGGTGATCTGAATCACGTCGAGTACGACTCCATCATCATCGTTCCCTCGAACGCTTCCGCACGCGATCTACAAGTGGTATGTAGATGCAAACTCACTCCCTTGACTCGTTTCTTAGATGAACTTATAGTTGGATCTTGGTGAAACCGTAGGAAAAAATTTAATTTTCTGCAACGTTCTCCAACACTACGCCCACAACAGATTTGTGTTCTGCTCGTGCAAAGAGAACTACGCATAAACCTGGCTCTGATACCACTATTGGGGAACGTTGCATAAAATAAAAAAATTCCTACGTTCACCAAGATCAATCTATGAGTTCATCTAGCAACGAGAGAGAGGAGTGCATCTACATACCCTTGTAGATCGCGAGCGGAAGCGTTCAAGAGAACGAGGTTGAGGGAGTCGTACTCGTCGTGATCCAAATCACCGGAGATCCTAGCGCCGAACAGACGGCACCTCCGCGTTCAACACACGTACGGTCAGCGAGACGTCTCCTCCTTCTTGATCCAGCAAGGGGGAAGGAGAGGTTGATGAAGATCCAGCAGCACGACGGCGTGGTGGTGGATGTAGCAGAGATCCCGGCAGGGCTTCGCCAAGCGTCTGCGGGAGGGAGAGGTGTAGCAAGGGGGAAGGGAGGTGCCAAGTGCAAGGGTGCGGCTGCCCTCCCTCCCCCCTCTATATATAGGGTCCCCAGAAGGGCGCCGGCCCTAGGAGATGGGATCTCCTAGGGGGGGCGGCGGCCAAGGGGGGTGCCTTGCCCCCCAAGGCAAGTGGAGGCGCCCCCTCCCCTAGGGTTCCCAACCCTAGGCGCAGGGGGGGCAAGGGGGGCGCACCAGCCCAACAGGGGCTGGTTCCCCTCCCACTTCAGCCCATGGGACCCTCCGGGATAGATGGCCCCACCCGGTGGACCCCCGGGACCCTTCCGGTGGTCCCGATACAATATCGGTGACCCCCGAAACTTTCCCGATGGCCGAAACTCAACTTCCCATATATAATTCTTTACCTCCGGACCATTCCGGAACTCCTCGTGACGTCCGGGATCTCATCCGGGACTCCGAACAACTTTCGGTTTGCTGCATACTATTATCTCTACAACCCTAGCTTCACCGAACCTTAAGTGTGTAGACCCTACGGGTTCGGGAGACACGTAGACATGACCGAGACGGCTCTCCGGCCAATAACCAACAACGGGATCTGGATACCCATGTTGGCTCCCACATGCTCCTCGATGTTCTCATCGGATGAACAACCCCGTATACAATTCCCTTTGTCAATCGGTATGTTACTTGCCCGAGATTCGATCGTCGGTATCCCAATACCTCGTTCAATCTCGTTACCGGCAAGTCACTTTACTCGTACCATAATGCATGATCCCGTGACCAGACACTTGGTCACTTTGAGCTCATTATGATGATGCATTACCGAGTAGGCCCAGAGATACCTCTCCGTCATACGGAGTGACAAATCCCAGTCTCGATCCGTGTCAACCCAACAGACACTTTCGGAGATACCCGTAGTATACCTTTATAGTCACCCAGTTACTTTTGATGTTTGATACACCCAAAGCACTCCTACGGTGTCCGGGAGTTACACGATCTCATGGTCTAAGGAAAAGATACTTGACATTGGAAAAGCTCTAGCAAACGAACTACACGATCTTGTGCTATGCTTAGGATTGGGTCTTGTCCATCACATCATTCTCCCAATTATGTGATCTCGTTATCAATGACATCCAATGTCCATAGTCAGGAAACCATGATTATCTGTTGATCAACGAGCTAGTCAACTAGAGGCTCACTATGGACATGTTGTGGTCTATGTATTCACACGTGTATTACGATTTCCGTATAGTACAATTATAGCATGAATAAAAGACAATTATCATGAACAAGGAAATATAATAATAATCCTTTTATTATTGCCTCTAGGCCATATTTCCAACAAGCCGATCATTGCGATATAGCCGTGGTCGAGGTAGCCATGATCGATGGTGTAGTCGTCGTGGATGATGAAGAAAAAATGCGCTATGACGGAGCTGCAGACGTTGACGATGCACCTTGCAGATGTCAGAGGGTGTCGTCGGCGATGAGTCCACTGGTTTTGCCAAGACCGGAGGAAGCCCATCGAGCACACATCGGTTTTGCCAGAACCGTGTGGCTGTGTAGGGTCATCACTGTAGTGACACCGTGTCGATGCAGTCGTGCCGTCGTGGATGACGCGGTCGATGCCGTCGTCGTGACGCGGTCATTGCCGTCGTCGAGGTCACGTCTTGCAGAAAAGTCTGTCAGAGGACGCTAGGTGTCCATCTTGTGGACGAGGCGGCAGCGGTGGTGTGTTGATGAAGATATTGGTGAATACCACGTTGATGAAGACCTTGGCGATGAAGTGCCTGTGATGGCGTTGCAGTGGCGTGTCAACAATGATGAGTCGCTTGAAAGCGTTCCTCGTGGCGACCAAGTGTCAATGCCGTGTCACACCATAGAAGTATGTTGGCTTGTAGCATGGCGTAGTCGTAAAGCTGAATGTCGTTCGGCTTGATGCAGAAGCGTCGGTGTAGCCGTGCAGTACAGATCGGCGATATAGATGCTTGCCGGTGGCTTGGCGTAGATGCGCGAGCCCGGACCAGATGATGTGCACGGGTCGCTGATACCTCGTCGCCCTGCCTGCCGTCAGTGCACAACTCACGGCGCACAAAATGTGTATCGTCGCTGAAGCTTGCATATGCCACTGGCTGGACCAATGTGTTGCGTACGGGAGTGCATGGCTAGAAATATGCATGTCCATAACTTGCACCCGTTGGTGTTGGAGTAGATGTGCCGCAGGACGGCAGGAGCGGCTGATGCTTGACGGCGCGCATGCACGAAGTTGCTGCTGCTGATCATGCGGGTCATCGGGTCGACGAAGTTTGCGCCAGCCGATGCATGACTGGGTGATGTAGGGGCTGCCGGAACAGATCAGGTCTCAGGGAGCCCCGACGGCGGCGTCAGCTGTTGGCTGCCTCCATGACCCGAATCGGCTCCGTGGTTGAGATCGCCGTAGCTTCGTCACCGTCATTCGCATCGCTTCACCCGAATTGGCCGTAGCTTCGTGCAGCTGTTGCCGTGGATGCCGTGGCATCGCCGGGTATCGCGTACACGTGGGTGTAGTCGAGGAAGCCAAAGTAGATCGGATCGGCGCCTGGATCTCTTAGCTTATCGAAGTTGATGGTGATGGCGCGATTGGTGTCGAGGGCTTGGCCGCGTGGGCGCGTGACGCCGCTCCACCAGGCTGCCTGGCCCATGGCCGCCGAGCGATTGCATCGGCCGGCTGCTCCAGCGCCCGGCTATGCATGCGGCTCCTCCTGAACTGCCAGCGCCCAGGCTTGCTCGCTGATCACAGTGTGTCCGCCACATGCACCGCGCGCTGCCATTGCTCTTTTGCCGTCGTTGCTGCCGCTGACGGCAGCCGGATCCAACGAGGGTCGATGGAGTTCTCGATAGCTCTGCGATTTTTGCACTGATTTTCACCGGATTTTGTGGGTCGAGGGATATATTTGGTGGCTAATAGAAAATTTTGATCTAACAAGAGTTCCGAAATTTGTATCTAAACTAATCTAAAGAACCGATCAAATCTTTTGATCGATCGGTGTCGTGGACAAACCGCTCTAATACCATGTGGAAAACTATAGGATGGATAAATATTGTTCTTGTGTATCGTTGTATTGATCTGATCCTTGTATGAGGTATATATAGAATACATGAAGGCAGAGGCTTGGAGTACAAGACAAGACATAGATGGTTTAAACTTATTTAATCTCTAACTCCTACCTCTATCTTAAATATAATTATATTCTAACAGTGCTGCAGCAGTTCGCTGCAGTGTCATTAGCAGCTGCTGTCCTGTCCATCTAAATAGCAATCACAAGCTGCATGCAGCGATGTCACATGTGTTCGCTGCATGGCTACATGGTATGTCACATCCCAAGTCTTCGGTCACTGCTGCAACAGTGAAATAGAGAGAGAAAGAGTGGGAAGCTAATAGAAAAGTGTGGTGCTGTCAGTGGAAAAGTGAAGAGAGAGTGCCTATGCGGGAGACACAAAGAGAGAAAATTCTTTGCAAAAAATTGAAGAGAGAGGTAGCATGTGAGAGTGAGAAAAAAAATTCATTGAGAAAATTTATTTGAGAGAGAGAAAAAGTGAATTCGTGGGAGACTCAAAGAGAAAAAATTCTTTGGAAAATTTGAAGAGAGAGGTAGCATGTGTCAGAGAGAGCCCTTTTTTAGAAGAGAAGTGAGAAAAATGGAGAAGTTGCGTTAGGTAGTTTTTCTCTTTTGAAAGAAAGCTTTATTTAAGAAGGTGAGGGAGAACAGCTTGCGCATGTGGACGTGGATTTCATTTGTATCTGAGGAAAGAGAGAACGTTTTGTCAGAAAAGATTCCTTTTTATAGTAGCAGGAAGTCATCCATCAGAGAGAGAGTGTGTTTTTTATTTGTGTAGAACTGTAGCCATCGCAGTCATAGTGCTGGATGGTGGCAGAATGATAAGAGGTACCGTGTAGCGCGTCCTACAAAAAACCGCTCTCGAAAACACATTTGAAAACAACGATTCGCTTGAAACCCAAAAAATAAGTAACTACATAATAAAGTTAGAACTTACTATAAAAGCAAACAAGACCAGTAGCAAAAGTAGCAAATGCGTACTCTCCTTTCCCTTACAATACCAAGCTGCAAGTTGGTTTTTAGAATACCATGACAGAATTTGATTGGCCTCCTTTAAATTTCTTTCAGTTATGTTGACTAATTGAATTAACCAAGACAAGCTCCTACAACTAAGCCATCATTCACAACTTCAGGTAAAAATCAATCACACAATCATCGTAGCTTTATCCTATTCTGATCCACCATATTAAAGAATATTAAATAATTGGATTGAATAGTTAAATGCAGGAAATAAGGAGTTTGAAGCAATGATCATATTTCACAATCAAGAATGCTCCTACGGTCACGAGAATCATACAAGTAAATAATATTTCCTAACCTTGTGACTTGTGACTTGTGAGGCACCTGAAGCTCTAGTGCTGAGGAAAATTGACGGGATCTGTAGGTTGGGGCTACACAAGTAAATAAAATTTCCTAACCTTGTGACTCGTGAGGCACCTGAAGCTCTAGTGGCGCTGAGTTACCTAGGCCGCAATTGATTCCAGCCGGAGCGAGTTTAGGGATGCAGCCTTGTCAATTTCAACTGGAGATGAGGTCACAGAGGAGGTCGAGCCGCTGCATCTCCTGTTGGCTGCCGCCGCGACACACAACCCTCCTCTGTGCACACCGAGATCACCAAGCGACCGAGCCCCTGCCTCCGTCGATCAGGACGAGAGAGAAACACAACATGGTGGAGGTAAAAATGCCTGCTCGGTGAACTTGCCGAGCTATCCACAGCGATCAACGCCGTCGAGGTCACTCGCAAGGTGCAGGCTAACCACCACGCCACGAAGCGGGCCGCCGGCTGAGGAGGCCACCAGGGGCCACGAAGCCCCCCGCAGCACTGCCCGCCTCGACCCCGTCGCCGTAAAACGGGGCCGCGCCAATGCCGCACGCAGCTACCGCTTGCCGCCGAAACCTCCCATCGCTTGCCCCGCTTGCAGTTAGAATTGGTCCAGAAACTGCGGGGAGTAGGTTTGGTCCAAAAAAAAACGTAAGCAACATAAATAAAAATGGAAAATGAAATACATTGGCCACAACCACACCGACACTAGGTGGGGGGCGTTTCGACCGAGGTGAAGAATAAGTAATTCTTCACCCTGGGTTATTAATAGACTGCACGCATCTTGGAATAATGTACGGTGGATGAGGTAGAGGAAACATTTGCTTGTATTTTGTATGTTGAATGTAGTATCTGTCGAAATCGAGAGTATATACGTGTAGTATGTAGTATATTTCAATGATTAGATAGTATATATACTAATTTTTGGGTAGTATGTACCATATTTTGAGTATGCTCTTTTTTATGAACAACTATGTACGTATTTCACAAATACAACAAAAACTATGGACTCATATGCATTTTTTTCATGTAACTTGCTTTGAAATATCTTAGATATAATATATGAACATATTTAAAATAATAAAATAGTATATATACTACCACATAGTAGTATATGAGATATATAAAGTAACTACCACCGGGTGGTAGGATGGATTTTCTAACCCTCCTCCCGTCGCTCAGGGGCGGATGTAGTAGGGTGTAGGGTGGGGTAGGGCCCACCCAAATATCTTGGCCCAACCTATATACGTTCTGAACAATTAAAAAATAAAACAAAATGGCCTAACCCAACTCACCTCGGATCCATTCTAGCATTTTGTGTTGGATCCGCCACTGCCGCCGCTTGCAGCAACTGAAGCACCTCGTCCCTCCCCCCTCGTGCATCCTCCCCTCAGCTCCCGTGGCCGAACTCGTCGCCGAAGGTCATCTTCGTGCACGGGAGCCGGCCACCTCAGCGAGCGCTGCTACCGATCGAGCACGCGAGTGTCTCTTCCGCCTCGACGTGCAGCTCCACGATAGGTAATTCACTACAGTCTGAATACCGCAAGCATCATTAATCACCGATATCACATCCTTCAAGTCTGATTATAGATGATTTTTCCACTTACGTTCCTTCCTAGACCAAACACGTTAACGGTCTCCACTAGTCCACTTAATCCAACATTTTTAGTAACCTGTAACTCCCAAGTTGGCAGGGGAAAGAAAGCAAAGGGAAAGCAGATGCCAAACCCAAAGGATCGGGGGGCAACTGAACGGGGCAGATTGGGACACATTATGTACTTCTACATTTAGGGCCTGTTCTAATCTTCTTTCACTCTAAACTTCTAAAAATTTTTTATGGAAGCCAGCCCCGAACGGAATAGCTTCTCGAAGCTGCAATCCAGGAAGCCACGATGGGCTGTAGTTCATTTTTTTAAGCGATCGATTCCCAGCTTCAGGAATTTGTGAATCGGAAGCTGCAGTTATTTATGGATGGATTGCCACCGCCAAGAAAACGGTTCGCTCATCACCTCCACCTCGCTCGATCCCACAGAAATCCCCTCGCTCACAGCTCCCCTTCCCCTGATTTCTCCTTTGCAACCCTACCGCCGCCGTTCCCGCCGCCAAGCCCGACAGCCCCCGTTGCCGGCCAAATCGCCCCCTCCGACTACAGATCCGGCCGCCCCAGTCTATTTCCCGCCGGATCCCATCGTCGCCGCCGTCCGACGCGCCTGGTGCAAGGCGCCGCGACCCCATGTCTCAGTGGAGCTATCCCCGACGCCATTGACACCTGAGCGACGCTCCCAAGCTAGGAGTGGCACCAGGACGACTAGGCACGTACGAGAAAGAAATCTGAGCTATTGTATGTCAAGCTCGAAATTATCCAGTTCTGCGTATGAACGTACATGTTGTTTAGCCGGTGGCGGCCCTAGATTAATTGTACAGCCAGACACGATAGTTAAGCAGTGAGCGCGGGAGCAAAATCAGGGCCAAGGAACAGAGCAATCAACTTGTCGGGGGTTGGATGTGACATATGCCAACGGATGGCTTATCATGGTGGGAGCGAGTAGAACGTCGCTGGTGCCTGAAAGCGGGATGAGGCGTAGACACGTACGCCGGCGCACTTTACCCAGGTTCAGGGCTCTCCTAGGAGATAACACCCCTAGTCCTGCTCTGCGGGGTCTCCGCATGAACACTAAGGCACAAGTGATACAATGGTGCTCCTTGAGCCGTGTGCTAGAGACAGAAGAAGGCAAGGCTAGCTCTCTTCCTGCTCTAAGGTAGTGGCTAGTTCTAATGGAGTGGGAACCCTTTGCATGGATGTCCTGGGGGGGTTTATATAGGACTACCCCCCAGGGGTACAATGGTAATCTGGCCAGGTGTTGGACCCGGCTGTTAGTGTCTCTGGCCTCCGGCTTCTCCGCTGACTACTGGGGCCCGCCGCCTGGTGGGCCCCGCCGACTGGTCCGGTACGGAGCCGACAGGCCGCTCCCGCCGCTGACGGGTCTGGTTGGTGGCTGTTCAGTGTAGCCGTGCTGCTAATGACGCGGGCTTGGTCAGCTGAGTGTGGCTACAGTCCCGCCGCCTAGTGGGAGATCACTGTAGCCACACCTTGTCTTTGTCAGGTTAATGGCGCACTAACTTCGAGAGACGGGGCGGTCGCCTGCTGGAGGCCTGCCTCCCTCAAGTCCGACTGATCCGACATCCGCCGTCTTCCGGGCTATCACTGCCTCATAGGGCCCGCAGCCCGCAGGCCGTATCGACAGGTCGTCATGGGGAACAGAGCTCCGTCTGTCTAGAGTGACGTCAAGGGGGGAGTGGCAACAGTCCCGCACCATGCGGAGATCTCCGCCTGTACGGGGCACTGTGGCCACGCCAAGCCCAAGATTCGAGGGTGAGGGACTACACCGTAGCCACACCCTGTCTCGTCCTCTTGATAGGGGTGCAGACTCTGAGAACGCCGGGGGGCCGCCTGCACGACGCCGTCCTCTCTGGAGGCCAGCTGACGGGAGCCGGCCGCTCTTAGTGCCGTCTGCTG
Organism: Triticum dicoccoides; assembly: GCF_002162155.2. Classification (NCBI taxonomy): domain Eukaryota; kingdom Viridiplantae; phylum Streptophyta; class Magnoliopsida; order Poales; family Poaceae; genus Triticum; species Triticum dicoccoides. The sequence continues at coordinate 72,138,872 of NC_041381.1, forward strand.
GTGGTTGGCCGTCCTCCGGTGGCCGGCCGTTGAGCCAGTCGGCCTCCGGAAGGCGGAGCTTCAGTCTGGGGTGTTGCGGGGCGAGGCCGGCCCGAAGTTTTGACAGGTTCAGGGAATCTGGTGAGGCTACCCGTGGCCCATTACTCCGACAGTAGTCCCTGAAGCCGATGAGGCGTTGCGGTCGATGTTGGGGAACATAGTAATTTCAAAATTTTCCTACGCACACGCAAGATCATGGTGATGCATAGCAACGAGAGGGGAGAGAGTTCGTCCACGTACCCTTGTAGACCGTAAGCGGAAGCGTTATGACAACGCGGTTGATGTAGTCGTACGTCTTCACGATCCGACCGATCCAAGCACCGAACGTACGGCACCTCCGAGTTCAGCACACGTTCAGCTCGATGACGATCCCTGGGCTCCGATCCAGCAAAGCTTCGGGGATGAGTTCCGTCAGCACGACGGTGTGGTGACGATGATGATGTTCTACCGGCGCAGGGCTTCGCCTAAACTCCGCGACGATATGACCGAGGTGGAATATGGTGGAGGGGGGCACCGCACATGGCTAAGGAACGATCCGTAGATCAACTTGTGTGTCTATGGGGTGCCCCCTGCCCCCGTATATAAAGGAGGGAGGGGGAGGCTGGCCGGCTCTCGTTGGGCGCGCCAGGAGGAGGAGTCCTCCTCCTAGTAGGAGTAGGACTCCTCCTTTCCTACTCCTACTAGGAGGGGAAGGA
>NC_041381.1:72139801-72182913 GCF_002162155.2 Triticum dicoccoides
GGTTTTCTCCGAAATCACCCGGAACACTTCCGGTGTCCGAATATAGTCGTCCAATATATCATTCTTCATGTCTCGACCATTTCGAGACTCCTCGTCATGTCCGTGATCACATCCAGGACTCCGAACAAACTTCGGTACATCAAAACTTGTAAACTCATAATAAAACTGTCATCGTAACGTTAAGCGTGCGGACCCTACGGGTTCGAGAACTATGTAGACATGACCTAGAACTATTCTCGGTCAATAACCAATAGCGGAACCTGGATACCCATATTGGTTCCTACATATTCTACGAAGATCTTTATCGGTCAAACCGCATAACAACATACGTTGTTCCCTTTGTCATCGGTATGTTACTTGCCCGAGATTTGATCGTCGGTATCCAATACCTAGTTCAATCTCGTTACCGGCAAGTCTCTTTACTCGTTCTGTAACACATCATCTTATAACTAAATCATTAGTTACAATGCTTGCAAGGCTTAGATGATGAGTATTACCGAGAGGCCCTAGAGATACCTCTCCGACAATCGGAGTGACAAAACCTAATCTCGAATTATGCCAACCCAACATGTACCTTCGAAAACACCTGTAGAGCACCTTTATAATCACCCAGTTATGTTGTGACGTTTGGTAGCACACAAAGTGTTCTTCCGGTAAACGTGAGTTGCACAATCTCATAGTTGCAGGAACTTTGTATAAGTCATGAAGAAAGCAATAGCAACATACTAAACGATCAAGTGCTAGGCTAACGGAATGGGTCATGTCAATCACATCATTCTCCTAATGATGTGATCCCATTAATCAAATGACAACACATGTCTATGGTTAGGAAACATAACCATCTTTGATTAATGAGCTAGTCAAGTAGAGGCATACTAGTGACTTTATGTTTGTCTATGTATTCACACGTGTATCATGTTTCCGGTTAATACAATTCTAGCATGAATAATAAACATTTATCATGATATGAGGAAATAAATAATAACTTTATTATTGCCTCTAGGGAATATTTCCTTCAGTCGAGGGGTCGCGAAGACTCAGCGGCTTCCCCCCTCACCGAGCTCTGGGAGAATGCTCGATCCGCCTTACGACCCGCCGACTGCTGGAGTCGGTTTTGACAAGGCGGGATCATCGGCCAATTTTGAACACCAAGGCGGGAAACAGGTGGCGTGCCTACTAAGCTTCCCAGGCCCACCGCCCGTCACAATCACGCCACACAGCGCACATAAGCTAGGCCAGCCTGCCATCCCACGCCCCTGATGGGACGTGACAGTGGGACGGGCCTGCCACTACCGGGCCTCGACACGCGGGCGGATCCACTTCGGCCGGACGGGCGGTTGCGATTCCCGTGGGCGTTTAAGGCGCAGTAACTTCACGCAGTAATCGGGGGGTCGTGAGGTCGTGGGCACAGTTAATCCCACGATCCCACGCCCCGCCCCCTCGGCTTCGCAGCCCGAGGGCTATAAGTAGGGGAAGGAAGGGGAGCGGCGGAGCACGCGCGCCCTCCTCCCCACACTCTCTTCCTCCTCTTGCTCTCTCCGCCACTGCTGCTGCCGCTGCTTAGTGCTTGCCGTGGTGCTGCCGTAGTTTGCCGCCGCCGTGCTCCTCCTCCCCTTGCAGCTCCAGTCGAGGCCATGGCGCGCGAGAAGGGCGGTGACTGGGACGGCTCGTTGGTGATCGAAGACCACCTCACCTTCCTCCGGAACACGCGCCGGATGCCCAACGCGGCATTCATCAAGGCGCGGGTGCCGTCGGCGGAGGAGATTTCTATGGCGCCGAAGGGGGATGAGCGGGTCGTCTTCCGCTTGCACTTCCTCCGCGGCTTCGGCCTCCCGGCGAGCGGCTTCCTCCACTCGTTCATGGACTTCAACCACCTTCAGCCGCATCACCTGAAGCCTAACACCGTGACACTGCTCTCCGCCTTCGTCACGGCGTGCGAGGGCAACCTCGGCATCCTCCCCACACTCGAGCTATGGGGAGCATTCTTCTACGGCAAGCTGGGCACCTCCTCCAAGGAGACGGCGGCCGAGTGCGGCGGATTTGTCGCCGTACGCCGGCCAGCGAAGAGGAATGCCTTCCCGGTCATCAAGCTGTCACAGTTGGTGAAATTATGGCAGCAGTCTTATTTCTATGTTGAGAACGTCAACCCAGCTGTCGACTTCAGCAACCTGCCGGCCTACGAGGCCGGCCGCCCTATCGGGCTTTGGCCCAACTGGGGCTACAAGCCAAAGCCGGTGTCGGCGGACGCGGCAGCCGCCATCGGCCGACTTCGGGTGCTCCAGGAGTCGGAGGGCCTCGTGGCCTCCGACCTCCTCATCGCCTTCGTCGAGCGCCGGGTCCTCCCGCTTCAAAGCCGCCCTCATTTGATCTGTCGGATGAGCGGGCACCGCAACCCGAGCAGAATGTGCATGAAGGAGATGCCGACTGCCAAGGTTGCACGAATGGTGAATGAAATCTCCGAACTCAAGGTGTCGGAGGGAGCCTGGAGGTTCGGGAAGCGACCGTATTCCCATGACAACCCACCGCCTGCTGTAAGTCCCTCGATTTCTTCTTTTAGTTCTGACTTTTAGTCTTGTTCCTGGTGTGACACAACTCCTTTTCTGAAGCGTAGATTTACATGTCTGCGGCGACGGCCGCCATCATGGGGCCGGGTGATGACTACCTGCCGGACCGGGCAGTGAGCGACGTGGACGACCCCGACTTGGGGGCGGCTACCATGGAGGACGACGCAGCAGGCGGCAGCGACAGAGCAGGCGGCTCCGAGGAGGGCGGCGGCATGGAAACCTGGCCCGATGATGACAACAACGAAGACGAGCCATGCCCCTCCCGGAGCACTGCCAATACCGGTGCAGGTCCCTCTACCGGGCCGCCCGCCCGAGGCGGCAAGCGCAAGCGGAAGCAAGGCGCCGCCCTGTTCGGCAACGCGCTGAAGAAGCCCAAGAACCCAACCGCGGCGACCAGGCAGAAAGAGGCTGCGGCCAAGGTGGCCAAGTTCCAGAGGCAGCCGAATGTTCCGCTCATGGTGTTAGCGTAAGTGCTCCTCTTACGCTTCTTCCTCTTTGCCGATCTAGCCTAGAAACTTCTTTATTCTGCCTTCCTATCTCAGGGCCCTGCTCACCCTCGAGAAGTCGGCCGCCGCATCGGTCATCAGGTCGGTGGAGACCTCCACCACCAGTCGGCGAATCGACCCGGCCGCCGACCTCGGGGAGGCGCAGGAGCGGAACACGCGGGAGGTGCGCGAGGAACAGGAAGCCGACCGCCTGGCGAAGGCGGAGACGGACAAGGCCGCAACATCTGCGGCGAGGAAGCTGGCGCACGCAGAGGCTGACACTGTAGAGACGGAGCAGCTTGCAGAGGCCGCGCACCGCCAGGAGCCGCTGCTCGTGACTCCCCTGAACACCGTGCCACCTCTGCCAGAGTTTGTGGCGATGACTGGGGGAGCCGGCGACAAGCAGCCGGTCATGGATAGGAAGGGCGGCGACGTGGCCATGCCGGACGTCATCGTGCCGCCGCCACCGCCAACCGGCGGAACGCAGGACGAGCAGCCGGCTGCCCCGCCGGTGCCGCCAGCCGGGAACGAGGTGGTGACGGACCTGACTCCTGAGGTCCGCACACCCGCGCATCGTCGTTTTGTGAAGGCGGCCTCGTCACCGCGGCCGCTGGAGGCCGGTGCCGCGAGCTCATCGGTTCCCGACACCCAGGCGACCAGCGCCGCGCCCGCTGGCTGGGTACGCAGAGGCGGGACGGGCGCCCTGAACCAGGCGGCCCTCGACGTCCAGGCTAAACTCCAGGCTGAAGCCGAAGCCCTTAAGCGATGCAACGAGGCATTCCTGGATTTGCGGGCAGCCATCCGCATAAGTTTCTTACTTCTCTTTATTTTGATCTTCCTGCATCCTTCGGGGGGGCGCGCCAGCGCACCCACTGGGTGTAGTCCCCAAGTTTCGGGATGGCTGCTGAGCAGGTTGTCTGGAACTTTAACTTGCAGGTGTCAAATGCTAACTTCATCTGATATCCCTCTTGCAGGATTACCACAATCTTCGCGTGGCCACCTTCAACTCCGGAGTCCGAGAGCTGGAGAAGCAGATCGCCAACTTGTCCGAGAGCCGGAGTAAGTTTCAACTTCCTTTCTTCGCGGGGGTGCGCTGGCGCACCCGCGGGCTGTAGTCCCCAAGGTTTGGGCCGACTGCAGAGCAGTCGGGCCGAATCTTTCCAGTGACTTTATTTTTGTTGGTAACTTTTTCTCTGCGGGGGCGCGATACCGCACCCGTGGGCTGTAGTCCCCAGGATTCAGGCCGACTGCTGAGCAGTTGGACCGGATCTCCCCGGCAACTGCATCGCTTCTTTGTTGTTTGACTGACATTCCTTTGTTCCTCCCTTTTTACAGAGGCTAACGCCGCCTTACAGTAGTAGCTGGGCGAAGCCAACACTGCCCTGCGTGGCAAGAAGGCGGAGTGTAGCAAGCTGGCCGAAGAGCGTGACCGGCTGGTCACTCAGCTCGCGGAGCAGGCGGAGGCCCTCAAGACGGCTCAAAGGGAGGCGAAGGCGAAGGAGACCGACCTCCTCACTGAGTTTGAGATCGAGCGCTCCGCCTGGGCCGACAAGGAGGCGCAGATGATAGCCTGCTTCAGCAGCATCGGAGACTTGGTCGATGGTGAGCTTCTTTTTCTTTTCTTTCTTGTTTTGAGTTGCCGGCCCTTATCTAGGCCGACTGCTAGCTTCTGACCTTTGGCTTTTCTTGCCTTCTATCCAAACAGACTTCTTCCCAGGCCACTCCGTCGCCGTGAACCAGATCATCGAGGCCCAACACCAGGAGCGGAGGGCGGAAGGCATGCAGATTGCCGCAGATGGCCCCCGGACCCTCAACGAGCAGCTCCTCAACATCTAGGCCCGCCTTTGGCCTTCCCATCAGATGTTGCGCCGCCTTTAGCGCATCGGGGCCCAGGCGATCTCCGCCCTCTGGCCAGGTGTGCAGGCTCCGTGCACCCCCAGTCGGACTACCGACTGGCTGGAGGTGGCAGCCGGCCGCCTGGAGGCCTAGAAGGGCTCTGCAGCCCGGGCAGGAGCGCGCCGAGCCCTGGAGTTCGTCAAGGCGTGGTACCCTGGGCTAGATCTAGCCCAGCTGACCATGTTTCGGCTGGAGGCGCAGGAGGAGCTGGTGGCGGTGGAAGCCGAACTTATCAGCAGGGCGGCCGCGATCGCCGACTACACCGACACTAGTGTGTTCATCCCGGAGGTGGTCGAAGAAGGTGCCGAAGTGCGGCTGGAGTGGCTCGAGCTGAACCCGGAGGACAGCAAGGATTCGGCTGAAGTAATCGACTCCAGTGATGAAGGGGAGGAGGTGGAAGAAAGCGAGGACGACGTGCCGGAGGTTGGAGCGGATGGTCAGCCTCAACCTGACCGGGCCTCAAGCAATGATCCGCGCTCCATCTTACGTTCCTTCCTAGACCAAACACGTTAACGGTCTCCACTAGTCCACTTAATCCAACATTTTTAGTAACCTGTAACTCCCAAGTTGGCAGGGGAAAGAAAGCAAAGAGAAAGCAGATGCCAAACCCAAAGGATCGGGGGGCAACTGAACGAGGCAGATTGGGACACATTATTTACTACTACGCTTAGGGCCTGTTCTGATCTTCTTCCAACTCCAAACTTCTAAATTTTTTTAACGGAAGTCAGCCCCGAACGGAATAGCTTCTCGAAGCTGCAATGCAGGAAGCCATGATGGGCTGTAGTTCATTTTTTTAAGCGATTGATTCCCAGCTTTAGGAATTTGTGAATCGGAAGCTGTAGTTATTTATGGCTGGATTGCCACCGCCAAGAAAACGGTTCGCTCATCACCTCCACCTCGCTCAATCCCGCAGAAATCCTCTCGCTCATAGCTCCCCTTCCCCTGATTTCTCCTTTGCAACCCTACCGCCGCCGTTCCCGCCGCCACGCCCGACAGCCCCCATTGCCGGCCAAATCGCCCCCTCCAACTACAAATCCGGCCGCCCCATTCTATTTCCCGCCGTATCCCATCGTCGCTGCCGCCCGACGCGCCTGATGCAAGGCGCCGCGACCCCATGTCTCAGTGGAGCTATCCCCGACGCCATTGATGCCCGAGCGACGCTCCCAAGCTAGGAGTGGCACCAGGACAACTAGGCACATATGAGAAAGAAATCTGAGCTATTGTGTGTCAAGCTCGAAATTATCCGGTTCTGCGTATGAACGTACATGTTGTTTAGCCGGTGGCGGCCCTAGATTAATTGTACAGCCAGACACGATAATTAAGCAGTGAGCGCGGGAGCAAAATCAGGGCCAAGAAACAGAGCAATCAACTTGTCAGGGGTTGGGTGCGACATATGCCAACAGATGGCTTATCATGGTGGTAGCGAGTAGAACGTCGCCGATGCCTGGAAGCGGGATGAGGCGTAGACACGTACGCCGGCGCACTTTACCCAGGTTCGGGGCTCTCCTAGGAGATAACACCCCTAGTCCTGCTCTGCGGGGTCTCCGCATGATCACTAAGGCACAAGTGATACAATGGTGCTCCTTGAGCCGTGTGCTAGAGGCAGAAGGAGGCAAGGCTAGCTCTCTTCCTGCTCTAAGGTAGTGGCTAGTTCTAATGAAGTGGGAACCCTTTGCATGGGTGCCCTGGGGGGGTTATATAGGCCTACCCCCTAGGGGTACAACGGTATGGCCGGGTGTTGGACCTGGCTGTTAGTGTCTCTGGCCTCCGGCTTCTCCGCTTACTACTGGGGCCCGCCGCCTGGTGGGCCCCGCCAACTGGTCCGGTACGTAGCCGATAGGCTGCTCCCGCCGCCGACGGGTCTGGTTGGTGGCCGTTCACTGTAGCAGTGCTGCTAATGACGCGGGCTTGGTCAGCTGAGTGTGGCTACAGTCCCGCCGCCTGGTGGGAGATCACTGTAGCCACACCTTGTCTTTGTCAGGTTAATGGCGCACTGACTTCGAGAGAGGGGGCGGTCGCCTACTGGAGGCCGGCCTCCCTCAAGTCCGACTGATCCGGCATCCGCCGTCTTCCGGGCTATCACTGCCTGATAGGGCCCGCAGCCCGCAGGCCGTACCGACAGGTCGTCGTGGGGAACAGAGCTCTGTCTGTTTGGAGTGACGTCAAGGGAGGAGTGGCAACAATCCCGCACCGCGCGGAGATCTCCGCCTGTACGGGGCATTGTGGCCATGCCAAGCCCAAGTTTCGGGGGTGAGGGACTACACTGTAGCCTCACCCTGTCTCGTCCTCTTGATGGGGGTGCAGACTCTGAGGATGCCAGGGGGGCGCCTGCACGACGCCGTCCTCTCTGGAGGCCGGCTGACGAGAGCCGGCCGCTCTTAGTGCCGTCTACTGGTGGTTGGCCGTCCTCCGGTGGCCGGCCATTGAGCCAGTCGGCATCCAGAAGGCGGAGCTTCAGTCTGGGTGTTGCGGGGCGAGGCCGGCCTGAAGTTTTGACAGGTTCAGGGACTCTGGTGAGGCTACCCGTGGCCCATTACTCCGACAGTAGTCCCCGAAGCCGATGAGGCGTTGCGGTCGAGGGGTCGCGAAGACTCAGCGGCTTCCCCCCTCACCGAGCTCTGAGAGAATGCTCGATCCGCCTTATGACGCGCTGACTGCTGGAGTCAGTTTTGACATGGCGGGATCATCGGCCAATTTTGAACCCCAAGGCGGGAAACAGGTGGCGTGCCTACTAAGCTTCCCAGGCCCGCCGCCCGCCACAAACACGCCACACGGCGCACGTAAGCCCGGCCAGCCTGCCACCCCATGCCCCTGATGGGATGTGACAGTGGGCCAGGCCTGCCACTACCGGGCCTCGGTACGCGGGCGGATCCGCTGCGGCCGGGACGGGCGGTTGCGATTCCCATGGGCGTTTAAGGCGCAGTAAGTTCACACAGTAATCGGGGGGTCATGGGGTCATGGGCGCAGTTAGTCCCACGATCCCACGCCCCACCCCCTTGGCTTCGCAGCCCGAGGGGTATAAGTAGGGGAAGGAAGGGGAGCGGCGGAGCATGCGCGCCCTCCTCCCCACACTCTCTTCCTCCTCTTGCTCTCTCCGCCACTGCTGCTACCGCTGCTTAGTGCTCGTCGTGGTGCTGCCGCAGTTTGCCGCCGCCATGCTCCTCCTCCCCTCGCAGCTCCACTCGAGGCCATGGCGCGCGAGAAGGGCGGTGACTGGGACGGCTCGACGGTGATCGAAGACCACCTCACCTTCCTCCGCAACACGCGCCGGATGCCCAACACGACATTCGTCAAGGCGCGGGTGCCGCCGGCAGAGGAGATTTCTGCGGCGCCGAAGGGGGATGAGCGGGTCGTCTTCCGCTCGCACTTCCTCCGCGGCTTCGGCCTCCCGGCGAGCGGCTTCCTCCGCTCGTTCATGGACTTCAACCACCTTCAGCCGCATCACCTGACGCCTAACGCCGTGACACTGCTCTCCGCCTTCGTCACGGCATGCAAGGGCTACCTTGGCATCCTCCCCACACTCGAGCTGTGGGGAGCGTTCTTCTACGGCAAGCTGGGCACCTCCGCCAAGGAGACGGCAGCCGAGTGCGGCGGATTCATCGCCGTGCGTCGGCCGGCGAAGAGGAATGCCTTCCCGGTCATCAAGCTGTCACAGTCGGTGAAACTGTGGCAGGAGTCTTATTTCTATGTTGAGAACGTCAACCCGGCTGTCGACTTCATCAACCTGCCGGCCTACGAGGCCGGCCGCCCTATCGGGATTTGGCCCAACTGGGGCTACAAGCCGAAGCCGGTGTCGGCGGACGCGGCAGCCGCTATCGGCCGACTTCGGGTGCTCCAGGAGTCAGAGGGCCTCGTGGCCTCCGACCTCCTCATCGCCTTCGTCGAGCGTCAGGTCCTCCCGCTTCAGAACCGCCCTCATCTGATCTGTCGGATGAGCGGGCACCGCGACCCGAGCAGAATGTGCACGAAGGAGATGCCGACTGCCGAGGTTGCGTGGATGGTGAATGAAATCTCCGAACTCAAGGTGTCGGAGGGAGCCTGGAGGTTCGGGAAGCGGCCGTATTCCCATGACAACCCGCTGCCTGTTGTAAGTCCCTCGATTTCTTCTTTTAGTTCTGACTTTTAGTCTTGTTCCTAGTGTGACGCGACTCCTTTTTTGGAGCGCAGATTTACAAGTCTGCGGCGACGGCCGCCATCGTGGGGCCGGGTGATGACTACCTGCCGTACCGGGCAGTGAGCGACGTGGACGACCCCGACTTGGGGGCGGCCGCCATGGAGGACAACGCAGCAGGCGGCAGTGATGGAGCAGGCGGCTCTGAGGAGGGCGGCGGCATGGAAACCTGGACCAATGATGACAACGACAAAGACGAGCCGCGCCCCTCCCGGAGCACTGCCAATACCGGCGCAGGCCCCTCTACCGGGCCGCCCGCCCGAGGCGGCAAGCGCAAGCGGAAGCAAGGCGCCGCCCTGTTCGGTAATGCGCTGAAGATGCCCAAGAACCCAACCGCGGCGACCAGGCGGAAAGAGGCCGCGACCAAGGTGGCCAAGTTCCAGAGGCAGCCGAAGGTACCGCTCATGGTGTCAGCGTAAGTGCTCCACTTACGCTTCTTCCTCTTTGCCGATCTGGCCTAGGAAACTTCTTTATTCTGCCTTCCTATCTCAGGGCCCTACTCACCCTCGAGAAGTCGGCCGCTGCATCGGTCATCAGGTCGGCGGAGACCTCCACCACCAGTCGGTGAATCAACCCGGCCGCCGCACTCCGGGAGGCGCAGGAGCGGAACACGCGGGAGGTGCGCGAGGAATAGGAAGTCGACCGCCTAGCGAAGGCGGAGATGGACAAGGCTGCAGCATCTGCGGCGAGGAAGCTGGCGCAGGCAAAGGCTGACACAGCGGAGAAGGAGGGCGGCGATGTGGCCATGCCGGACGTCATCGTGCCGCCGCCACCGCCAACCAGCGGAACGCAGGACGAGCAGCCGGCTGCCCCGCCGGTGCCGCCAGCCAGGAACGAGGTGGTGACGGACCTGACTCCTGAGGTCCGCACACCCGCACGTCATCGTTTTGCAAAGGCGGCCTCGGCACCGCGGCCGCTGGAGGCCGGTGCCGCGAGCTCATCGGTTCCCGACACCGAGGCGACCAGCGCCGCGCCCGCTCGCTGGGTACACAGAGGCGGGACGGGCGCCCTGAACCAGGCGGCCCTCGACGTCCAGGCCAAACTCCGGGCCGAAGCCGAAGCCCTCAAGCGATGCAACGAGGCGTTCCTAGATTCGTGGGCAGCCATCAGTGTAAGTTTCTTACTTCTCTTTATTTTGATCTTCCTGCTTCCTTCATGGGGGTGCGCCAGCGCACCCACTGGGTATAGTCCCCAAGTTTCGGGATGGCTGCTGAGCAGGCGGTCTGAAACTTTAACTTGCAGGTGTCAAAGCTAACTTCATCTGATATCCCTCTTGCAGGATTACCACAATCTTCGCGCGGCCACCTTCAACTCCGGAGTCCGCGAGCTGGAGAAGCAGACCGCCAACTTGTCCGAGCGCCGGAGTAAGTTTCGACTTCCTTTCTTCGCGGGGGCGCGCTGGTGCACCCGCGGGCTGTAGTCCCCAAGGTTCGGGCCGACTGTAGAGCAGTCGGGCCGAATCTTTCTAGTGACTTTATTTTTGTTGGTAAATTTTTCTCTACGGGGGCGCGATAGCGCGCCCGCGGGCTGTAGTCCCCGAGATTCAGGCCGACTGCTCCCCGATAACTGCATCCCTTCTTTGTTGTTTGACTAACATTCCTTTGTTCCTCCCTTTTTACAGAGGCCAACGCCGCCTTACAGAAGCAGCTGGGCAAAGCCAACACTGCCTTGCGTGGAAAGAAGGCGGAGTGTAGCAAGCTGGCCGAAGAGCGTGACCGGCTGGTCACTCAGCTCGCGGAGCAGGCGGAGGCCCTCAAGACGGCTCAAAGGGAGGCGAAGGCGAAGGAGACCGACCTCCTCACTGAGTTTGAGATCGAGCGCTCCGCCTGGGCCGACAAGGAGGCGCAGACGATAGCCTGCTTCAGCAGCATCGGAGACTTGGTCGATGGTGAGCTTCTTTTTCTTTTCTTTCTTGTTTTGAGTTGCCGGCCCTTATCTAGGCCGACTGCTAGTTTCTGACCTTTGGCTTTTCTTGCCTTCTGTCCAAGCAGACTTCTTCCCTGGCCACTCCGTCGCCGCGAACCAGATCATCGAGGCCCAACGCCAGGAGCGGAGGGCGGAAGGCGTGCAGATTGCCGCAAATGCCCCCCCCCCCAGACCCTCAACGAGCAGCTCCTCAGCATCCAGGCCCGCCTTCGGCCTGCCCATCAGATGTTGTGCCGCCTTCAGCGCATCGGGGCCCAGGCGATCTCTGCCCTCTGGCCAGGTGTGCAGGCTCCGTGCACCCCCAGTCGGACTGCCGATTGGCTGGAGGTGGCAGTCGGCCGCCTGGAGGCCTGGAAGGGCTCTGCAGCCCGGGTAGGAGCGCGCCGAGCCCTGGAGTTTGTCAAGGTGTGGTACCCTGGGCTAGATCTAGCCCAGCTGACCATGTTTCGGCTGGAGGCGCAGGAGGAGCTGGTGGCGGTGGAAACCGAACTTATCAGCAGGGGGGCCGCGATCGCCGACTACACGGACACCAGCGTGTTCATCTCGGAGGTGGTCGAAGAAGGTGCCGGAGTGCCGCTGGAGTGGCTCGGGCTGAACCCGGAGGACAGCGAGGATTCGGCTAAAGTAATCGACTCCAGCGATGAAGGGGAGTAGGAGGAGGAGGAAAGCGAGGACGACGTGCTGGAGGTTGGAGCGGATGGTCAGCCTCAACCTGACCGGGCCTCAAGCAATGATCCACGCTCCAAAGCACCGACCACTGCTGGAGGCGGCCAGGCGGAGACCGACCAGCCGCCCATTCCACCAACAGACGCCGCCGTCTCTGCCGTCCAGCCGTCCGCCGCCCCAACTGGTGCCGCCGACTCCACCGTCCAGGCGGAGCCTTCTGCTGCACCAACCGGCACCGTCGACTCCACCATCCAGCCGGAGCCTTCTGCTACACCAACCGGCACCACCGACTCCACCGTCCAGCCGAAGCCTTATGCTGCCACTTAGGATGTTATCTTTTTATTTTCTGCTCGCTAGTCTGGACAACTTGGTTAAATTTGCACAATACCACCCGCGGGCTATACATCAAACTCTGTTGAATACTGGCCGATAGGCCTTTATCTATGTAGATATTTTATCGCAATTCATGCTTTTCTTTGCCGGCTTCTGACCTTTCTTGCTTTTAAGCTCCTTGCTTTTTTCCTTTGCCGCCCTCCCTTGGCTATCCTCTTGCCAGCCAAGCACCCGCTCTGCGGACTTGGCTGGGTCGAGTACTTAGCTTTTATGGGAGAGCAAGTACTTAGCCGTTTGGAGTGTTGGCAAGACAAGCAGAAGCCGGCCGACCAGCTGCTCGGCAACCAGCCGATCAGGCGCGATGCCGGCCTCGACTATATGTGTTCTTTCCTTAGCCATTTTTCACATGGGCACTGTTTTGCAACCCCTGCCCGCCGTTCAGTCGCTCTGCGAGCTGCCGCTTCTGACAGGGGAAGTTTTTGGTGCCAACACACTACTTGTCCGGCTGCAGGCGGCGGCATATAGTAGAAGGCGGCGAGCCTCCGGGCCGACTGGTCGAACCCGGTGCCAAGCGGAAATAATAAAACAATACACACTCATAGGCATAACACTTATCATATAGATAAAAAAGAGGGTAGCCCCCGAGTTCTTCTCGGGGGACCCGGAGCCTTCGTACATAATACAAAAGGTAGCGCGATACATACTGCTTTCAACTGTAAAATCTTCGGAGGAGGTTTGTGTTCCTTGGCCTCTCCATCTCCTTGCCCGAGTCATCTCTTTTGCGTGCTCTGGGCTTCTGAGCGTCGATCAGATAGTAGGAATTGTTGCCCAACACCTTGCTGATGATGAAAGGGCCTTCCAAGGTGTCGAGAGCTTGTGCTGGCCGGCTGTTCGCTGGATCAGCCAGAGCACAAGGTCTCCCTCTTGGAAGGATCTTGGCTTCACCTTGCGGTTGTAGTATCGGCGCAGACTCTACTGGTAGATGGCGGACCGACTGAGTGCCAACAGCCGGCCCTCCTCCAGCAGGTCGACGCTGTCTTCTCATGCCTCCTTGGCGTCCGCCTCGGTGTACATGCTGACTCATGGGGAGTCAAACTCTATGTCCGTCGGGATGACGGCTTCATCACCATAGACGAGGAAGAAGGGCGTGAAGTCGGTCGACTTGTTCGTAGTTGTGCACACGCTCCAGAGGACGGCCAACAGCTCATCGAGCCAGCAATGGACCGAACGCTCTAGAGGCTCAACCAATCGAGGCTTGATGCCGGACAGAATGAGGCCGTTTGCTCGCTCAACTTGGCCGTTTGACTGCGGATGGGCAATGGACGCTAAGTCCAGTCGGATGCCCTGCGTCACGCAGAAACGAGCCAAGGCTCCTTTGGCAAAGTTTGTGCCGTTGTCGGTGATGATGCTATGTGGTATGCTGTACCGAGTGGTGATGTCAGCGATGAAAGTCACGGCAGTCGGTGTAGGACCTTGAGAAGAGGTGTCTAGAGGGGGGGGGTGATTAGACACTAAGTACCAAAGTTGCAGTTTTTAATTTCTTTAAGTTTAAGTGGAGTTTTAGGCACAAGTTTAACAATCACAATACATAGCAAGCAAGCATGCAAAGAGTATATGAGCAGCGGAAAGTAAAGCATGCAACTTGCAAGAATGTAAGGGAAGGGTTTTGGAGGATTCAAACGCAATTGGAGACACGGATGTTTTTGGCGTGGTTCCGATAGGTGGTGCTATCGTATATCCACATTGATGGAGACTTCAACCCACGAAGGGTAACGGTTGCGCGAGTCCACGGAGGGCTCCACCCGCGAAGGGTCCACGAAGAAGCAACCTTGTCTATCCCACCATGGCCGTCGCCCACGAAGGACTTGCCTCACTAGCGGTAGATCTTCACGAAGTAGGCGATCTCCTTGCCCTTACAAACTCCTTGGTTCAACTCCACAATCTTGTCGGAGGCTCCCAAGTGACACCTAGCCAATCTAGGAAACACCACTCTCCAAGAAGTAACAAATGGTGTGTTGGTGATGAACTCCTTGCTCTTGTGCTTCAAATGATAGTCTCCCCAACACTCAACTCTCTCTCATAGGTTTTGGATCTGGTGGAAAGAAGATTTGAGTGGAAAGCAACTTGGGGAAGGCTAGAGATCAAGATTCATATGGTAGGAATGGAATATCTTGGCCTCAACACATGAGTAGGTGGTTCTCTCTCAGAAAATGTATGTTGGAATTGTAGGTTCAGTCTGATGGCTCTCTCCATGAATGAAGAGGAGGTGGAGGGGTATATATAGCCTCCACACAAAATCTAACTATTACACACAATTTACCAAACTCGGTAGGACCGAATCAACAAACTCGGTCGGACCGATTTAGTAAACCTAGTGACCGTTAGGATTTTAGGTGGGACAGACATGCAACTCAGTAGGACCGATATGGTTAGGGTTAGGGCATAATGTAATCTCGGTAAGACTGATTACACAAACTCGGTGAGACCGATTTTGGTAATAAGCTTTCCGGAGGGTTGGTCAGGTAAACTCGGTGGGACCGATTCGCTCATTTCGGTGAGACCGAAGTGTTACGAAAAGGAAACACGGAGTTTACATTGCAATCTCGGTGGGACCGATCGCTCACTTCGGTTAGACCGAAACATTACGAAGGGAAACAGAGAGATTACAACCCCATCTCGGTGAGACTGAGGTCCCTATCGGTAAGACCGATTTGTCTAGGGTTTGTGGCAGTGGTTATGACATTTGAACTCGGTGGCGCCGGATAGAAAGAATCGGTGTGATCGATTTTGACTTTGGGTATAGGTCATATGTGTGGAAGTGGGAAAGTAGTTGAGGGTTTTGGAGCATATCACTAAGCACTGTGGAGCAAGAAACTCATTAAGCAACACTTCATCCCTTGTTGATAGTATTGGCTTTTCCTATAGACTCAATGTGATCTTGGATCACTAAAATAGAAAATGAAGAGTCTTGAGCTTGAGGCTTGAGGCAATCCTTTGTCCTTAGCATCTTGAAGGAGTTCCCACATCCTTTAGTCCATGCCACTCCATCGTTGAACTTATCTAAAACATACTAGATAAAAGTGTTAGTCCAACAAGAGATATGTTGACATTAATTACCAAAACCACCTAGGGAGCACTTGTGCTTTCAATCTCCCCCTTTTTGGTAATTGATGACAACATACATCAAAGCTTTAGATAAGGATATAAAGAATAGGAAGGAAAACTTTGGAAAGACATATAACAAGCATAGGCTCCCCCTACATGTATGCAATCATGTGAATTATGGAATATAGAAGCATGTGAGAGCATAACCATGATAGAGCAGGCAATGTGTTACATGTATCTTGGCCATATGCATCAGAGCAAAGAATATTAAAGAAAATACCTTCATGCTCATGAGTCCTTCTTGCAAACAGTATGTACATCAGCAAGAATTCCTCATACACATGATTGTGATGCATATACTTACCTTGTAGTCTTGAGTTGGCTTAGGATGGAATGAACCTGCGCAAACAAGGTTAGATAACACAGGTACATCTACTAGCCAGAGCAAATAGAAGAAACCACAAGAATACCAAGACTGAGATGACATGTAGAGATTGAGTACTAAGTACCACATTGGATTAGACATGTCCCCAAGAGTAAAGATATGCAATGAATTTAAGTGATTTCTTTCCCTTAGATGTCTTGCTCCCCCTGAATCTAGCATGGGATACTGGGAGCAGATAGGGAACAGAAAATCAGAGCTGAAAGATATAAATGAACAGAGCTAATGCAAGCTAATGCAAATAAGCACATGTGAACATGTCTTTCCCCTCAAGGAGACATGTGGCATCTCTCCTCTTGAACACCAAGCATCTGGGATCCTTGAGAAATACTTTCTACTTGAGTATTCTCTCCCCCTGGAGATCTCTTTCTCCCCCTGAGGGGGTGATATTCTCTCTCTCCCTTTGGAAGTGATGAGCTTGGATGTGATCTCTCTAAGTGATAAGCTTTGATGTGATCTCTCTCTCCCCCTTTGACATCAATTTCCAAGAAGGGTTTGATCCTTGAGTCACAGAGCAAAGTATTCATAAAAATGTGATGCTTGTAGAGGACAAGATTCATTGAGTGGAGCTGGATCAGAAGAAATACAGAATAAGTGGCAAACTGTTTTTCCTGTTGTGAAATCGGTGGCACCGAGTGGTATGCTTCGGTTGAACCGAAAGGATTTGGTTTGACCGAAAACAACAAATCGGTGTAACCGAGTTCATCGCAGAGAAAACACTTGTCACCTCAGCTCACTAGACTAGAAAGATCTCACAAAGATTTGCAAGGAATTTACTGAATGATGTGCAATGAATTGGATGCAGAAAATGCAGAGCAAACAGAAAGAAATCTAGATGATGTTTTTTTAATGGGGAAACAAATATGCATGAGACAAATGCAAAAACACAGAAAAGAACAAGAGAACTTCATCTAGAGATGGTCGGCGACAAGGTCACCTATGTTAGAGTATATTGACTTAGGAGTCAAGTGAGATCACTTGATCATAGGTCATACTCATCGTTTAAGCTCAGAATGGGGTTGCCATTTTTCTTTTAAGCATCTTGATGTATTCACATCTTGTCGAGTTGCTTCAGCTCATGACTTGGAGTAAAGCTTCTCTAAGATGGAATAACATACCTTGATTGGTGGTGTTGACCATGTAGTTGAACTTGTGTGGGTTGCTAAAGGTTGATGTAGCTTATCAAGAGTTGGGAGCACCACTTGGAATTTGAGTTCACCTGCCTACATGGGTTAGTTTTTGCAAGGAAGAGCACTTGTGTATCCAAAAATGACAATCATGAAGCTCAACATAGAATTTGTCAAAGGATATGTTTGAATGGTTCCGTGCTTCCTTGTCTTCAACCACCATAGTGTAGAAACTTGGTGATGTAGAGATTGCTCAAGATGTGAATAGATTGCAATCTCATGGAATTTGATTCAACCAAGTACCTACATGGGTTAGATAACATGCAAGTTGCAAATATATCCAAGACATAAGATTTTCATCATGGGAGAAATATCAAGGATTAGTCATAAGCTCATGTCTTGCATGTGTCCAATGGAGTTTCTACTCCAAGTTTGAAGCATCAATGATGTTCAATTCTCCTCTTAACCTGCAAAACACTTTCTCATCAAGAGGTTTAGTGAATATATCCACTAATTGCTTTTTGGTGCGAACATGCTTAAGATCAATGTCACCCTTAGCAACATGATCTCGAATGAAATGATGACGAACTTCAATATGCTTAGTTCGAGAATGTTGTACGGGATTATGACCAATTTTGATATCACTTTCATTGTCACAAAGCAATGGAAAATGTCTCACGTATATCCCATAATCTTTAAGAGTTTGGGTCATCCAAAGTAATTGAGCACACCATGAACTAGCGGCAATGTATTCCGCTTTGGCGGTGGATAAGAATACCGAGTTTTGTTTCTTGGAGGACCAAGACACAAGAGATCTACCAGAAAAATTGACAAGTACCCGAAGTGGACTTTCTATCAACCTTGTCTCCGGCATAGTCCGAGTCGGAGTAGCCAACAAGATCGAAAGAGGCCCTCTTAGGATACCAAATGCCAAATTTTGGTGTATGGATTAAGTATCTCAGTATCCTTTTCACGGCCTTAAGATGACATTCTTTAGGAGCAACTTGATATCGTGCACACATGCACACACTTAACATGATATCGGGACGTGAAGCACATAGATATAACAATGAACCAATCATAGAGCGATAAACCTTTTGATCAACCGGTTCACCATCTTTGGTCAAGTCAAGATGTCCACTAGTAGGCATGGGTGTAGACATACCTTTGCATTCTTGCATATTGAACTTCTTGAATAAGTCCTTGGTGTACTTTGTTTGAGAAACAAAAGTACCTTCCTTAGTTTGCTTGATTTGCAACCCAAGAAAGAATTTGAGTTCACTCATCATAGACTTCTCAAACTTCTCTGACATTAGCTTCCCAAACTTTTCACTAAAATGAGGGTTAGTTGAACCAAATATAATATCATCAACATAGATTTGGCACACAAATAGTTCTCCATTAACCCTTTTAGTAAAAAGAGTAGAATCAATTTTCCAAATTTCAAAGCCTTTTTCAATAAGGAACTTGGTCAAGCATTTATACCACGATCTAGGAGCTTGTTTAAGACCATAAAGAGCTTTGTGAAGTTTGTAAACATGATTGGGTTTCTTAGGATTGACAAAGCCGGGAGGTTGCTTAACATAAACTTCCTCCTCAATTTCACCATTTAGAAAAGCACTTTTAATGTCCATTTGGTACAAGGTGATATCATGGTGATTAGCATAGGCAAGTAAGATGCGAATGGACTCAAGTCTAGCAACAGGAGCATAAGTCTCACCATAGTCCATACCTTCGACTTGTGTGTAGCCTTGGGCGACGAGACGTGCTTTGTTGCGAACTACTTGTACATCTTCATCTTGCTTGTTGCGAAACACCCATTTGGTACCGATGATGCTGTGGTTGTTGTCGGGCTTCTCAACCAATGTCCAAACTTGGTTCCTTTCAAAGTTGTGTAGCTCTTCATGCATAGCATTTATCCAATTCGGATCTTCCAATGCTTCTTCGACCTTCATAGGTTCAATGCTAGAGATGAAAGAATAGTTTTCACAAAAGTTAGCTAAACGAGTTTTAGAGCGAGTGATTCTCCCGGTTTGGATATCATTGTAGATTTGCTCGACGGGATGGTCTTTAGCAATTCTTGCTCGAACTCGTGAAAGCTTTTGCTTGTTTCTTGGTTGAACTTCTTCTTCATCGTGTTCTTCTTCTTAGCTTTCTTCATTGTTGGCGTTGTCGTTCTCTTGTCGTGGTGGAGAAGGAGGTTGTTGACGTTCATCTTGATGCACTTCCTCGTTTTCTTCATCTTGGTGTGTCCCACTTGTGGATGCTTCCGTATCAATTCTTGGTTCACCTTGTCGTGAAGTAGAAGCTTCCACTTGGACGGACGAGGTACTCTCCTTCACCTCCGTTGGACGGACCTTGCCAATAGACAAGTCTTGGATTGCTTCCGAGGGATCTTTGTCTCCTACATCAATTGGAAATTGCTCTACTTGCGAGCCATTAGATTCATCAAACTTCACATCTACCGTTTCTTCAACCTTTCGGGTGAAATTGTTGTAGACACGGTAAGTGTGAGAGTTTGAGCCATAACCTAGTAGGAAACCTTCATGAGACTTAGGAGCAAATTTAGAACGACGATGCTTATCAAGAATGTGCACTTTGAGCCGAATACTCGAAAGTATCCAACTTGGGGTTTGTTACCAGTGAGGAGCTTGTATGCCGTCTTGCCGAGTAGCTTGTGAAAATACAAGCAATTTGTTGCATGACAAGCTGTCTCAACCACTTCTGCCCAAAAGTGCTTTGGTGTCTTGTATTCATCAAGCATCGTTCTCGCCATTTCGATGAGCGTCTGGTTCTTCCTCTCAATGACTCCATTTTTTTGAGGTGTGTGAGTCACCGAGAACTCCTGTGAAATCCCTTCTTAATCAAGAAAGGTGTCCACATTTGCGTTCTTGAACTCCGTTCCGTTGTCGCTGCGAACCTTCTTGATCTTTACTTCAAATTTATTTTGGGCCTTCCTAGCAAAGTTTTTGAAGATCTTTTGGACCTGCGATTTATCATCGAGAAAGAACACCCACGTAAATCTTGAAAAATCATCAACTATAACTAGACCAAAAGAATTTCCACCGAGACTCTTGTAGGCGTTGGGACCAAAAAGATCCATGTGAAGTAGCTCGAGTGGCCCCCTTGTGGTCATGATGTTCTTCACGGGATGCCTTCCTCCAACCTGTTTACCTGCTTGACAAGCACTGCAAAGTCTATCCTTATCAAATATGACATCATTAACTCCAAGGATATGATTTCCTTTAATAAGCTTGTCAAGGTTTCGCATACCAACGTGACCTAATCGTCTATGCCATAACCAACCTTTTGAGGATTTAGCAATGAAGCAAGTTTTAGGTTGAGCCCTTTTAGTGAAATCAACAATGTATAGATCACCTCTACGCACACCGGTAAAGACCATTTTATGATTATCGCGACGAAACACTTGACAATCTACTTCAGTAAATAGGACACTGAAACCGAAATCAGCAAGTCTAGATACTAAAAGTAAGTTGTATCCAAGAGATTCAACGAGCATGACATTTTGTATGGAGCTATCGTGTGATATGGCTACCTTACCGAGGCCAACCACCTTACCCTTTGAGTTGTCACCGAAGGTGACATACTTTCGAGGACTATCATTTTCAGCAAGCTCACGAAACATGTCTTTATCTCCGGTCATGTGATCGGTACATCCACTATCAAGAACCCATTCCTTTCCTCCTGACATATATCCCCGAAGATTTGCCATAAGACCAAAATGTCTCATTGCATCATCAAGATCGAAGTCACTATCATCATCCTCATCATAGTATCCATGTTCAACATCATCATATGATGGATCAAATCCTAGAGAGGGTAATTCGTTAGAGTGAGTTTGACAATGATCTTGCTTATGAATTTTTATAGCTTCGGAAATAATATCACTAATAATTCCAACATTTCCTTTGGCACGCATAAGATTTGTAAGTTCAAATAGACGATCACCAAACATAGGATCACTAGTATTCATCTTACTCAAAGCAATAGACTTATGGAGAATTTCATCAAGATTTTTCAAGGAATAATTTGGAAAGCGTTCCTCAAGAAATTTCCTTATAGTGTAGGCACACTTAAGAGTAGGCAAACATCCAATCAAGTTTCTAGGCAATCCTCTAATGATATGTTCGGTAGTTCTAAGATTCCTAATATTATCAATTGACTCATCAAGAGTAGGATGCATAGGATCAACATGAGGTGCACAAGGGCTAGCAATGTACTTGTTCAAATGATATTGATTGAAAATTACAAGCATCTCATTTATCCACTCATGAAAATACTCTCCATCAAGAATAGGCACTCTATGTCTAAGACTCCCCAAAGTAGACTCATCCATCTTCCTCCAATGGTGATTAAACCAAGGCAATGGAGACCAATGCTCTGATACCACCTCTAGGACCTTGATAAGAGGTGTCTAAAGGGGGTGATTAGACACTAAGTACCAAAGTTGCAGCTTTTAATTTCTTTAAGTTTAAGTGGAGTTTTAGGCACAAGTTTAACAATCACAATACATAGCAAGCAAGCATGCAAAGAGTATATGAGCAGCGGAAAGTAAAGCATGCAACTTGCAAGAATGTAAGGGAAGGGTTTTGGAGGATTCAAACGCAATTAGAGACACGGATGTTTTTGGCATGGTTCCGATAGGTGGTGCTATCGTACATCCACGTTGATGGAGACTTCAACCCACGAAGGGTAACGATTGCGCGAGTCCACGGAGGGATCCACCCACGAAGGGTCCACGAAGAAGCAACCTTTTCTATCCCACCATGGTCGTCGCCCACGAAGGACTTGCCTCACTAGCGGTAGATCTTCACGAAGTAGGCGATCTCCTTGCCCTTACAAACTCCTTGGTTCAACTCCACAATCTTGTCGGAGGCTCCCAAGTGACACCTAGCCAATCGAGGAGACACCACTCTCCAAGAAGTAACAAATGGTGTGTTGGTGATGAACTCCTTGCTCTTGTGCTTCAAATGATAGTCTCCCCAACACTCAACTCTCTCTCATAGGTTTTGGATCTGGTGGAAAGAAGATTTGAGTGGAAAGCAACTTGGGGAAGGCTAGAGATCAAGATTCATATGGTAGGAATGGAATATCTTGGCCTCAACACATGAGTAGGTGGTTCTCTCTCAGAAAATGTATGTCGGAAGTGTAGGTTCAGTCTGATGGCTCTCTCCATGAATGAAGAGGAGGTGGAGGGGTATATATAGCCTCCACACAAAATCTAACCGTTACACACAATTTACCAAACTCGGTGGGACCGAATCAACAAACTCGGTCGGACCGATTTAGTAAACCTAGTGACCGTTAGGATTTTCGGTGGGACCGACATGCAACTCGGTAGGACCGATATGGTTAGGGTTAGGGCATAACGTA
Source organism: Triticum dicoccoides (assembly GCF_002162155.2). NCBI lineage: Eukaryota > Viridiplantae > Streptophyta > Magnoliopsida > Poales > Poaceae > Triticum > Triticum dicoccoides. Next base: position 72,161,911 of record NC_041381.1, read on the forward strand.
ATCTCGGTAAGACCGTTTACACAAACTCGGTGAGACCGATTTTGGTAATAAGCTTTCCAGAGGGTTGGTCAGGTAAACTCGGTGGGACCGATTCGCTCATTTCGGTGAGACCGAAGTGTTACGAAAAGGAAACAGGGAGTTTAAATTGCAATCTCGGTGGGACCGATCGCTCACTTCGGTTAGACCGAAACGTTACGAAGGGAAACAGAGAGATTACAACCCCATCTCGGTGAGACCGAGATCCCTATCGGTAAGACCGATTTGTCTAGGGTTTGTGGCAGTGGCTATGACATTTGAACTCGGTGGCGCCGGATAGAAAGAATTGGTTCATATGTGTGGAAGTGGGAAAGTAGTTGAGGGTTTTAGAGCATATCACTAAGCACTATGGAGCAAGAAACTCATTAAGCAACACCTCATCCCTTGTTGATAGTATTGGCTTTTCCTATAGACTCAATGTGATCTTGGATCACTAAAATAGAAAATGAAGAGTCTTGAGCTTGAGGCTTGAGCCAATCCTTTGTCCTTAGCATCTTGAAGGAGTTCCCACATCCTTTAGTCCATGCCACTCCATCGTTGAACTTATCTGAAACATACTAGATAAAAGTGTTAGTCCAACAAGAGATATGTTGACATTAATTACCAAAACCACCTAGGGAGCACTTGTGCTTTCAGTCGGCCCATTCAGCTTCTTGATTGGCTTTGCTTCTATCCACTTGGTGAACTTGTCCACGGCGACTAGCAGATGAGTCATGCCACCACGGGCCGTCTTGAATGGCCCCACCATATCTAGACCCCAAACAGCAAAGGGCCAGGCAATGGGAATGGTCTTGAGTGTAGAAGCTGGCAAGTGTGGCTTGGAGCGGAACTTCTGACACCCTTTGCACTTCTAGACCAATTCTTTGGCGTCTTCTAGAGCAGTCGGCTAGAAGAACCCATGGCGGAAAGCTTTGGCAACAAGTGATCTCGAAGCCGCGTGGTGACCACATTCGCCTTGGTGAATATCTTTGAGGATTTCTTGACCCTGGTCCGGCTCCATGCAGCGCTGGTACACACCAGTGACACTGCATTGAACCAGTTCTTTGTTGACTATGGTGTATGCTGCTGCATGCCGTTGCACTTGTCGGGCTAGGATCTCGTCAGCTGGCAGCTCCTTGTGCACCAGGAAGTTGAGGATGGGTTGAGCCCATGAGGGTGCTGCTATCTCTCCGACTGCCATGACTGCAACTTGTACAAGGGCGGTTGGGCCGGGAGGCGGCGGGTTGGAGTCGTTTGCCGCCTGCTGCTTTGAAGAAGTCCCCGGGCCTACTGCTGCAGTCCCCGGGCCGGGTTCTGAAGTCCCTGGACTGGGTGCGACGGCTGCAGTCCCCGGGCCGCCTGCCGAAGTCCCCGCGTCGGCTTTTGGGGTCCTCAAGTCGGATCCGACTACTTCAGGAGGGGCCGGCACGAAGATGGAGTCAGACTCTGGTGATGGCTTGATAGACAGCTTGAGGAGGCGCTGCCAGGCGATGCCGGCTGGTATCGTCTGCTGGGTGGAGTCGATCCGTGCCAGGGCATCTGCTTGCTCGTTGTCGTTTCTTGGCACATGGAGGAACTCGCACCCGTCAAAGTATCCACTGAGTTGCTGTACGAGGAAGCGGTAGCTTGCCATATTTGCATCCTTGGTGTCCCAGTCGCCTGACGACTGCTGGACCACTAAGTTGGAGTCACCATAGCACAGGATCCGGCGAATGCCGAGTTCCTTGGCAAGCCGGGGCCCGTGTATGAGTGCCTCATACTCGGCTACGTTGTTGGAGGCGGCAAAATGGATTTGCAGCACATATCTGAGCTTGTCGCCTTTGGGAGAGGTGAGGACGATGCCGGCTCCCAGACCGGTGCGCATTTTTGAACCATCAAAATGCATCGGCCAATGGGTGTAGTCTGGCGCTGGCGGCAAGTACTGGGTCTCGGCCCAGTCGAGGAGGAAGTCGGCCAGTGCTTGTGACTTGATGGCGGTGCGAGGCTGGTAGTAGATGGTATAAGGGGCCAGATCAATAGCCCACTTGGCCACTCGGCCTGAAGCATCTCGGCTTCCAATGATCTCAGCAAGCGGAGCAGTGCAGACAACAGTAATTGGGTGCTCTTGGAAGTAAGGCTTCAGCTTCTTGGCGGCAAAATGCACACCATAACACATCTTCTGATAGTGGGCGTAGTTTTGCTTGGAGGCAGACAGTACTTCACTCAAGTAATATACCGGCCTCTAGACCGGCAATGCTCTGCCCCCTCCTTGCGTTCTACCACTATGAATGTGCTGACCACCCGGCTGGTGGCGGCGATGTAGAGAAGCATGGGCTCTTTCTCAGTTGGAGCCGCCAAGATAGGCGGGGTGGTCAACATCTTCTTGAGTTGGAGAAAAGCTTCGTCCGCCTTGTCGTTTCACTCGAAAAAAGTGGTCTTCTTCATGAGCTGGTACAGAGGAAGGGCCTTTTTGCCCAGCCGACTGATGAAACAGCTGACTGATGCTAGGAAACCGTTGAATTTCTGCACGTCCAGCAGTCGGGTGGGCACCTCCATCTTCTCAATGGCCTTGATCTTCACAGGGTTACACTCTATGCCGCACTCTGAGACCAGAAAACCAAGAAGCTGGCCGGCTGGTACTCCAAAGAGGCATTTCTCCGGGTTGAGCTTGATCTGGAATCGGCGCAGGTTCTCAAAAGTTTCCTTGAGGTCTTCCAGCAGCGTGCCATGCTTCTCTGTCTTCACCACCACATCATCCACATAGACATGGGCATTTCTGCTGAGTTGCTTGAGGAGTCACTTCTGCATGCAACGCTGAAATGTGGCGCCGACATTCCGCAAGCCAAGTGTCATGGTCAGGTAGCAGAAGGCTCCAAATAGCGTGATGAAGGCGGTCTTCAGCCTGTCGGCCGGGTTCAGCTTTATCTGATGGTACCCTGAGTATGCATCCAAAAAACTCAACAGCTCGCATCCGGCTGTGGAGTCTATCACTTGGTGAATTCTTGGCAGGGCAAAGGGATCTTTGGTGCAAGCTTTGTTGAGGCTGGTATAATCAATACACATGCGCCACTGCTTATTTTTCTTCAGCACAAGAACTGGGTTGGCCAGCCACTCTGGAAAGAATACTTCCGTGATGAAACCGGCTGCTAGAAGCCGGGCTATCTCTTCTCCGACAACTCTTCTCTTCTCTTCCAACAGGCGGCGCAAGGGCTGCCTGACTGGCTTGGCGTCAGGTCGGACATGTAACTTGTGCTCAGCGAAATCCGTTGGAACACCCGGCATGTCTTTGGGAGACCATGCGAAGATGTCCCGATTCTCATGGAGAAAATCGACGAGCTCGCTTTCCTATTTGCTGTCAAGGTTGGCACCTATGACAGCGTGCCTCTTCGGGTGCGACATATGCCAACGGATGGCTTATCATGGTGGGAGCGAGTAGAACGTCGCCGGTGCCTGGAAGCGGGATGAGGCATAAACACGTACACCGGCGCACTTTACCCAGGTTCGAGGCTCTCCTAGGAGATAACACCCCTAGTCCTACTCGGCGGGTCTCCGCATGATCACTAAGGCACAAGTGATACAATGGTGCTCCTTGAGCTGTGTGCTAGAGGCAAAGGAGGCAAGGCTAGCTCTCTTCCTATTCTAAGGTAGTGGCTAGTTCTAATGGAGTGGGAACCCTTTGCATGGGTGCCCTGGGGGGTTTATATAGGCCTACCCCCTAGGTGTACAACGGTAATCTCGCCGGGTGCTGGACCCGGATGTTAGTGTCTCTGGCCTCCGGCTTCTCCGCTGACTACTGAGGCCTGCCGCCTAGTGGGCCCCGCCGACTGGTCCGGTACGGAGCCGACAAGCCGCTCCCGCCGCTGACGGGTCTGGTTGGTGGCTGCTCACTGTAGCCGTGATGCTAATGACGCGGGCTTGGTCAGCTGAGTGTGGCTACAGTCCCGCCGCCTGGTGGGAGATCACTGTAGCCACACCTTGTCTTTGTCAGGTTAATGGCGCATTGACTTCGAGAGAGGGGACGGCCGCCTGCTGGAGGCCGACCTCCCTCAAGTCCGACTGATCTGGCATCCGCCGTCTTCCGGGCTATCACTGCCTGATAGGGCCCGCAGGCCGTACCGACAGGTCGTCGTGGGGAACAGAGCTCCGTCTGTCTGGAGTGGCGTCAAGGGGGGAGTGGCAACAGTCCCGCGCCATGCGGAGATCTCCGCCTGTACGGACACTGTGGCCACGCCAAGCCCAAGATTCGGGAGTGAGGGACTACACTGTAGCCACACCCTATCTCGTCCTCTTGATGGGGGCCGGTGCAGACTCTGAGGGCGCTGGGGGGCCGCCTGTACGACGCCGTCCTCTCTGGAGGCCGGCTGACGGGAGTCGGCCGCTCTTGGTGCCGTCTGCTGGTGGTTGGCCATCCTCCGGTGGCCGACCGTTGAGCCAGCCGGCCTCCGAAAGGTGGAGCTTCAGTCTGAGGTGTTGCGGGGCGAGGCTGGCCCGAAGTTTTGACAGGTTCAGGGACTCGGATGAGGCTACCCGTGGCCCATTACTCCGACACAACTAGCAGAGCAGGTTTATGTATAGCCAAAATTCACACAATTTATCTCCTATGAAAAAAATAAGCCCAGCCATTCACTCCAAGAACCAGGCCCAGCTCGTTTCTTCCCTTTTCTTTGGCATGTTTGCAGTTTAGCCCGAAATGGACCGCTTCCAGCCGGCCCAAGGTGGCTGCACTCCACATGAAGTGAGAAGTCAGGTTAGAAGCTGGATATGAGATGTTTTTGAGAAGCTAGCAAGTCTCCGAACATGCCCTTAGGGTGTGTTTGGTAGGGTGCATGAAGGCAAAAGTTTTCAATCCGACCCATTTTTGCTTGTTTAGTAGGGTGCATAGGCTCACCTGGGCTATGCCCAACTGGTGCAAGAAAGGTCCCTCAGCCATGCCCATCTCATGCACCCTACATGGCGGCAGCCATGCTGGCCCCGACACTCATCCCCACCCACCAGACCACGTCCAGATATGTCTAAATTTTCAAAAAATCTTTATAATTTTAAATTTTATTTAAATTTTCAAAAAATACTTAGAATTTTAAAATTTGTGTAAATTTTCAAAAAAAAATCAGAATTTCAATTTTTCTGAAAATGTTCAAAATTCAAAATTGTTTCAATTTTGAAAAAAATATAATCTCAAAATTTGATTAAATTTTCGACAAGTTCAGATTTTCAATTTTTTTAAATTTTTTAGAAAATATTCAGAATTTTAAAATTATTTAAAGTTTTAAAAATTTCAAGAATTTTTTTAAAAATATGTTCAGAATTTCAAATTTTGTTTAATTAAAAAAATATATTTTTGTTTAAAATTTTAAAAACTTCATACTTTCAAAATATGTTTAAATTTTTGTTCACGTTTTTTCAAATTTGTTCACCATTCAAAAAAAATTATTCAGAATTTTTCAGCATGTCTAAGCACATGCAGGCTGCCAAACAAAGTCTCAGCTCATCATGTCTCGATGCATACACCGCTGCCAAACAACAATAAATGCATGGACTCATCCTGTATCAGAGGAGAAACAACTAGGCTAGGTCCATGCATGTCTACACACCCTTGGTCCTAGGCTAGGTCCATGCATGTCTACACACCGTTGGTCACATGAAACACACAGAGTTACTCACTACAGTACTACACATTTTCTAAAACTAATGGTGGCCTCCCCTGCTTCTCATACAATAAGGGAAGGTTTGCACAAGGATGGTTGCCATGCACTCTGGCTTGCCGTGGGAAGGAATTCGATGTATTCCAAACTTTGAAGGAGCACAATAAAGGTCCATACATGTTCCAAACTTCAAACTCAACCCCAGAAACAAAGTTACAACACACGTAATCTACTCAATGTGAGAAGGTGCGCCACAACATCTGTCATCGATGGTCTTTGATCCACATCAAGGCTAAGACATTCCACGGCGATTCCTGCCAGAGTGTCAAGAAGCTCCAAATTTCCTGCTCCTGCAATTTCCTGATCAAACAACTCGGTTGCTTTCTTCCCTTCTTTGTGGGACTCGAGAAAACTCGTCACTAAGTTGTTATTGTCAGCATGAGTGGCCTTCTTCCTGCTAATGACCTCTAAGATGACAACTCCAAAACTATAGACATCACTTTTCTCAGTCAAGAGGCCTGTTTGTAGGTATACTGGATCCATATAACTCATGTCACCAATTACGTTGGCAGTATGTTCCTTGTCTACTGCAATCAACCTTGATATGCCGAAGTCTGAGATCTTTGGTACAAAGTTGTCATCCAAGAGTATGTTTGCTGGTTTAACATCACCGTGCAGGATTTTGGTATGGGCTTGTGAATGCATATAAGCTAGACCATGTGCTGATTCTAAGACAATGCTTAGACGCACATCCAAGTTGAGAGGCTCCCTAAACTCGTGAAGAATGCCATGCATGCTTCCTTTGGAAATGAACTCATACACTAGCAGGGGGCTATCCACTTCTAGGCAACAACCAATGAGCCTAACGATGTTCTTGTGGATGACTTGAGATTGGATGATGACTTCATTTGCAAATTGCTTGTTCTCCTGCACATTACGACCAATTGGTTTCTTTACCGCGACAAGTACATTATCAAGAACCCCCTTATAAACTTCACCAAAGCCACCTTTTCCAATTATATTGCTGCTCTTTAAAATTGGCTTGAGCTCCTCCATTTTAAAAAGCTTAATAACTTTAGCCTTCTCCAAGGTAAGTCCACCATTTTTCTCGTAGAACTCTCTAGTCTTCCGCTTCTCTTTTCGAATAATAATGATGAATGCCACCAATGTGATGGCAAGAATACCACCTATCACACCTATGCGCACAAAGAAGCGAAGATTAAATAAACTTTCTTATTATTATTCTGGTAGCAAATGATAGTAAGTAAATATTTGACTTTACTCCACTTTGAAGCGCTGAAACACTAATTAACAAAAAGAATGGCAAGATACTGAAGTTGAACATACAATGCGTCTCAGATCTAACATGTACACGCTACATAAGATGCATGGCGTCATCAGGTGATCATTTTTTCTTGAAAAAGGAGGATGACCCCGGCCTCTATATTAGAGTGATGCATGCAGCCATCAGGTGATCTAAACGTTTTAGATATATATTTTCATGTTGCTAGGAAGTACACACTCACTCAGCTGATATCCTAGAAAAATCCGAACTATAGTGGAGTTTATAGTACATAATAGTACTCCCTCAGTCCCAAAATGTAAGACAGTTTTTAAGAAACGTCTTACATTTTGGGACAGAGAGAGTACTGAAATACTTCAAAGGACTACATATACATGGAGAGAGGTTAGCCAAACCGATAGAAGTATTAGCTTGTCTGAGGTTACCTATGCAAATTTGTGCAGCGGGTGGGAACTTTGGAGTACAGCGTTGAGTTTTTGGGTCATCGCTCCCATAACCCGGAGGGCAGGTGCATTGGTAAGATCCTTGGGTGTCCCTGCATACACCTTTGCAAGGATATTTGTTTGAATCTGCACATTCATCTATATCTGTGTTGCCAAAATTCAGAATAATTGTGAAGTTAGGACAGTAATCAGTAAAGAAAAATCAAATCATTATGGTCGAGCAGGGAGTCTGTCTTACTGGTGCATCCGGCGACAAGGTAGGCGTTGCCCTCATAGCCTTCGGAGCAGTTACAATTGTAGCCAGGCCCATTGGTGGCGTCGACGCAGTAGCTCTGATTGCTCAGGCAGGCGTACTCCTTGGTCTTGTTGGCTTGGGCACACGATAATGAGACGGAGTCGTCGCCGGCGCCACGGATGGCCCAGTCCAGCCACACCGGCGAGGTCCGGAGGGTGTCCCTGAGGAGGTCGGAGCGCCGGAAGGTGTAGTTGGTCCTGTCGACGAGGAAGGCGTAGTCGCATGGGCTGTAGTCCATCATGCTGGTGTGGTCGTACTCCCGGAACCTGAAGTAGTTGTGGGTGAGCCCCGGCGGGATGTCGACGTGGCAGCACCCGAGGCTGGCGCACTGCCCGTCCTGCGCGCTGGCCGAGCTGTTGCAGAAGTTCATGCACCCGAGGTAGTAGGAGTAGCCGTCGACGAGGCGCGTGGTCTTGTCGCTCCCGATGGTGCCCATGGTGTTGCAGCCGAGGACGACGAGCATGTTGCGCGCGCTGGAGAAGCGGTACACGCCGTGCTTGTTCATCAGCGTCTCGCCATGGCTGTACTCCTCGGCGCGGCGCGGGTCGGTGGCGTTGTAGCACATCCGCCCGACGGGGAGCATCACCAGCGACTCGGCGGGATCCACGGACAGCTGCACCACCCGAAGGGTCGTGTTGGCGAGCACGGGGCCGTCGTAGACGCAGTCGATCTCAAAGCCCTCGCGGAAGCAGTCGCGGCCGCCGGCGCCGACGCCGATGCCGAAGGGGTAGCGGATGTCCACGCCGCCGCAGCTGCTCTGACAGCCATGAGCCACGACGACGCGCTCGGGCGTCTCGGTGGCGGCCGCCGCCGCCGCCAGGAGCAGCAAGAAGGCAGTCAACATATTGCCACCAGCTGAGCTGATGCACGCCTGCCGACTGACGTTTTTGCCAACCAGCTGATGATTAGATTCTCAAAACGGTGTGGAATAAACGATTGGTTGGTGTGTTGCATTGCATATTTCCTTCTTTCCCTCCTCTATATATGCATGCATCCGGCCGAGACAGCAACGTATGAGATAGGAGTACATCCATATCTATCCATGCAAGTTGGTGCATGCCGCTCATAGATTTGCTCACTCGGTTTGCTCACTCCGTGTGGTGAATGTTTTTTGTATATAGAAAGAATAGCGCATGCATGGTATTCTTGATCACATGCATGTGCTGAGCATCTCTTGCCACTTGGATAGCGAGTGGAGTACGAGGGAGGCAGCTGCTCGGCATCATCTTTCAAAGGGCTCCAAGGATTGTTTCTCATTTTTCTTTCTTGACCCCGTGACTTGATTTGCATGTGGGAGTGGCTCATCCAGCCGGCAGCTAGTTTCGATCGAAAAGAAACCAGGGGCGGTTTTGGCAACCAGACCTCTGATGAGTGATGGGTAGACTCACTCATCATTGCCGGACAAGAAGAAAAACCAGGGGCGGACTGCGCCGGCCGCCGCTGATCGCCGTTGTTGGCTTGCCCCCACACCCGCTGTAGCTAAAAATCGAAAGCTCCTCGTGATCCTTTATTGCCTCAAATAGTCAGTGCTTTTCTGGCCCGGCCTAGTTCGGTGACCGCTCTTGGTTAGCATGCGCGTTCCTGCGTTTTTATTTTCATTTGGTTTTGGAGGGTCTTCTGTTGGTTTCTGGTCGGTTTTCAATTTTCATTTATTATTATTTTTTAATATAAAACAAAAATCTTCATAAAGAATTAAATATGTTTGATTTTTTTCTAAAATATGTTAAGCAAATTTGAAAATATTTCCAAATTATATAAATTGAATGGATTTATATAAATCGAGAGCTCCTCGTGGCCGTTTAAAAAAGGGCAACCCGATGCATGTAGTTCCCGCTTAAAGGTCCGACCATTTTGGATCAATAGTAGGCAGCATTTCCTTACATTTCTGTAAAAGGCTGTTTCCAGGACTTGAATCCATGACCTCATGGTCACAAGACAGCAACTTTATCCCTGCGCCAAGGCTTCCCTTCTCCTCATGGCCGTTTATTGCCTCAAATTGCCTAGGGAACGTGTATGCCTGGGCCAGCCTAGTTGGGCTGAGTGCTCGTCGTTAGTGTGTGCATTCGTATGGGCTTTTTCCATCTTCGGTTTTGAATGGTCTTCGGTTGATTTTCCGGTTCAATTTCCATTTACATTTACAAATATCATTTTATATAAATATGAAATTATTTGTAAAACAAACATGTTCAAACATTTTAATAAAAAATAAATAAAATTTTAAATATATCCTAAATTTGAAATATTAATGATTTTCAAATATGTTCTTGAATTAAAAAATGTTCTCAAAATAAAAAAATGTGCAATCAATCGATCAGGAGAAAGAGCAGAACAAAACTCTGCTGCAGCAAAGCAATAGTCACTCCGGCAGGCGTGACTAACAAACCAATTGACAGTCTAATTCATTCATATAAAATTTCATTGACCAAAATAAATACCAGAACCGACAAAATTACAGATTCATTATAAGTTTCGCAAAAGAGGAATTCATTAATTTGCGAGTGGGTTTTAGTAGCTGAAGATTAGAAGTTAAGTTAACAACTTAGGCCACTAGCTCAACTAGGGGCCGATGATAGATAATCCAGGAGTAGAATCCTAACCACAAGAGCAACAACATGACGAAACCATTTGCTGAACTGCAGCAGCAGTTTAACCATAACATGTCCAGCAAGGAAACGAAACATGGGACAAGTATTAATTATAGATAGCAACAAATTTATCCAGGAAGGCCATCCAAACATGTCCACGAAGGGTAGAACAGAAAAGATAAGATCTGGGGTTGATACGGAGAGGGGAACAGAAGCTCACCATCAGGGTACATCAACCACTGGGAGGGGAGGAGGCAACCATCAGGCGACACATCCACCATCGGCAGGCCCGCGCTGGCCGAGTGGGCTCCTCGGGGACAGCCGTGTCGAGGAGGAGACGAATCCGCGTCTTCTCTATGCGAGTTACATTGTACACTGAAAAATAGACGAGACATTTATTAGAAATAGACACCTTATCAGAACCCAATGAGCAGTACACAAACAAACAAAGACAAGTAAGTTAGGGCCAGTTCTTTTGCAGCTTATTTCAGCTTATTGTCAAAAAAAGCTATAAGCTGAAAAGAACTCATTTTAGAGAAGCCAGCTCAGCTTATTTCTACCTCCTCCTCCTTCACAATGAGAAAAAGCTGGGGTCGGGTGGCTTCCCGCAGCTTCCCGCAGCTTCTGACTTAAAAACGAAAGGGTATAGGGACGTGCCCCTCTAGTTCGATCTTATTACATCAATATTGCCACCCCCAGTCCCGCACAGAACCACCGGTCGCAAAAAAAAGAACAGCAGCGCTCGATCCCCTCCCCCCGCTCGACTCCTCCTGCTCTGTTCTCCGCTCCGCCTAGGGTTCCTCCAGTCACCGCCGCCGCCGTTGCCGCCGGCCCTCCAATCCTCTGGACCTCGACGAGGCCAGCGAGATGGCATGTGGATAGGGCTGCATCTTCCACCCCCCAACTCCCACGGGCGCGACCCCTCCCTCGGCCGCATCCCCTCCGTCCCCTTTGTCCAGGAGCAGCGCCTGGCCAGGTCCGCCCAGGGCCCCTCTCCGGCAAACGGCGCCCATCTCCGGCGGTCGGCGACCCCCTTTCCCCCTGCCCTCCTCCTGGCCGTGAGCCACCAAGGTGAGCAGCTCCTGTGATTTTTTTGCAAAAATAAATCATGTATATTAGTTGTAAGCTACTGCTGAAGGATGATGATTTCATCTTGATTGTACTACTGCTGAAGTATGAGGATTTCATGTTGATCTCAACGAGCTACTGCTACCATAAAAGCATTCTAGATATTGTTATTAATTCTTCCAATTCTTTTGTATTGACATGATGAAAAATAGATGAAAGCACAATGGGATAATGTGGGTCTTAGAACTTTCATTGATATTTGTGTGGAAGAAGTGAATGCCAATAACCGTGGCAAAGAAGGAACATTGACACCACTTGGATATGACAATGTGGTAAGAAAGTTTTTTGAGCGCACGAGGAGAGAATATACACGAAAGCAATTCAAGAATAAGTGGGATGTGCTAAAAAAAGAGTATGCTGTTTGGAAGACATTAACCCAAAAGGCATCAGGCATTGGGTTTCATCCTGTTACCAAGACCATTGCGGCTAGTGATGAATGGTGGGCAAATGAGATACAGGTATACATATGTTCACATCAATTCCATTTGTTACTTTTCTTACTTTGCCGATTCTTGCACTAATTTGTGATATGCTTATTTTCAGAGAAATGAAATTGCCGCCAAGTTTCGATTTGCACCACTAGAGGACGAGATCAAGCTGAGTGCTATATTTGATGATGTCAGTGTGACAAATGAGTATGCGAGGGCGGCACCTCCCTCATCTCAAGTTGGCGCCTCTCAAATTCACATTGATGATGATGATGGGGCAGGTTCAGGATGTGAAGTAGATGCTACTCATGTGACACCTAACAAAGCCAAAGGTCGAAAGAAGAGATCATGTCCTTACTCACCTAGTCCTGCGATGGTGCAAAAGATTGCAAAAGATAGTGAGGATAGAATGCAATTTAAGCGTATTGCCGACCTTTGGGAAAAGAGGGAAACTAGCCGCAATTCGGCGACATCTGAAATGAAGGAGGATCCTGTGAGAGATGAGATTAAGGAGATGAAGGACATGGTGGTGAATGATGGAGGTAAACCTGGAAGTGAAGTGTATTTCCATGCTCTAGAACTCTTTACGAAGAAGGAACATCGTAATGTCTTCAGTGCACTAAAGGAGGAAGATTCAACTGTGAGGCTTGAATGGATCAACAGGGCATGGGAAACATTTATGAAAAAAATTTAGAACTTATTTGCTTTGTTGGGAACTCATTTGTAGTGCTGTGAACTTATTTGCTTTGTTGTCAACTCATTTGTATTGATTTGAACTAATTTGTACTGTTGTGAATCTACTTGCTATAAATCTTTGATCTGAACTTTGTTGTATTGTTGTGAACTTATTTGTACCGATGGTGTTGTGATTTGTTTTGTTGTGGACAAATGTTCATGATATCTGTATTGTGTTTATATCACAGATGGACATCTCTGTTCAGGAGGAAGAGGAGGAGGAACTTGATTTTTGCGTTGTTGCAACGGCATATTATCTTCTAAACAAAGAGAGGCTGCCATATGGACCTAGAAGAGCACCAATGATGACAGGATTGCAGTGGGTGGAAGAGAAGGAGAAGCAACCACAAATATTCTACTCTATGTTCAGGATGCGAAGGTCTGTGTTTTACTCACTTCATGACATTTTAGTTGAAAAGTATGGTTTAAGGTCAACTTGCAACATGACAAGCAAAGAGGCATTAGCACAGTTTTTGTGGACTATGGGGTCACGCCAGACCACCGACAATGTTGCAGATCGATTTGAGCATAGTCGGTCTACCATCAACAAAAAATTTAAGGAGGTCTTGTTGTGTGTGTACCGTATGGCCGGTGATTACATTCAACCCAAAGATCGATCTTTCACCCAAGTTCATGACTCTCTTACAAAAACAAGATTTTGGCCTCACTTCAAGGATGCCGTTGGGGCAATAGATGGAACACATATTGAATGTGTTGTGCCTGCAAGTGAGCAACCCAAGTATCGCAACAGGAAAGGTTCGACAACTCAGAATGTCATGGCGATTTGCGATTTTGATATGAGATTTACGTTTGTTGTTGCTGGATGGCCTGGATCTGTTCATGACACACATGTACTCAATGATGCACAAGTTGAATATTCCTACTTTCCACACCCTCCAGACGGTAATAACTTGTACATGCATTCTTGTGCTCTAATGTTTTGCGTGAACTAATTGGTTTTGGTCATCTTTATTACCAATGCAGGCAAATATTATCTTGCTGACTCTGGATATCCAAACAGAGTTGGATATCTAGCACCATACAAAGGACAACGCTACCATGTACCCGATTTCCAACAAGTACCACCACGAGGAAGATATGAGACCTTCAATCATCTACATTCATCACTACGGAATGTCATTGAACGATCATTCGGTGTTCTAAAGATGAAATGGAGAATCCTCCTCGGCATCACTCGGTACAAACCTGCTACGCAAACAAAGATCATTACTGCATGCGCATGTCTTCATAACTTCATTCGTGAGAGCAAACTAAGTGATCAACACTTTGACATGGTTGAGAGTGGATCTTATGCTCATGAGGAGAGCCTTTCTCATCACCATGCACCCATTGATGATGGTACTATGGGTTCCATCCGTGATGCTATTGCTACAAGTGTATTCCCTTGATGGTTAGCTGTAGGGTGCAGTACTGCTAGGGTGTATGCTTTTGTTGGGAGAACCATGTAATAATTTAGGGATCATTTTTATTCAGTACTTCTCAAGTACTCGTACTACATGAGATAGTGATGCACGTATGATATTCGTATGTGAGACAATGATCTTCCTTATGCTTGATTATAACAAGTTTTGGTGCTTGAAAGTCAAATTTATGTTCATATGGGCAACAAAATGATAAAAATAGCGCAATATCATTTAATCCGAACAACAGTACAGTCCAAGGGCATTACAGACTTTTCACTGACCATACCACACAGAAGCTGAAAAAACAGGCACTGAAAAGAACTGGCTAGCTTATTATCCTGAGCTTATTTCCACAGCAGCTTATCTTGAGCTTATTTCCACAGCAGCTTATTTCCACAGCATACCTCAAAAGAACTGGGCCTTATCCAGAGCCAGATACAACAGACTCAAAAGTTGTAACAAGCCCAAAAAAATTAGCCATAATGATCCCTTGCACCCCTTTGTAGTATGCCACTACAACATAAGAGCAAAACGAGGCATCACCCAGCTATACATAAAACCTAATGCGGCAACTAGGTTAATAACCTTGATACATTCACAAGTTAAGAGAAGAAAGGTATTTATTTATACCTCTTGGTGGCTAGGCTACGATAGCACTTCATTCAAGGTTCAAAAATTAATTTAGTAGAGCTAATGTACATATTACAAGAATAGTGCCGCTACCAAGGGAAGAAAACATAGATCCAGTGAAGTAATAATGCATTGGTAACCTTGATGCTGACGGCGGTGACGGGCTGGTCATAGCAGAAAAAGGTGCTAGAGCGGTGGGTGTACTGCTCTGCTCCGAGAGTCATCTCCATCGACATCCGCTGCTGTGCCACACGACAGGAAGGTGAGGTAGGTGCTGCAGAGAGGAGCTCCAAGTTAATGCTTGTGGTTACAGTCAAAGAATCAATCAATCATGAATCAGGGACTCGGCCAAGAGGAGATTTTGATTAATCAGCAGTGTATATGCTTTTACTAGTAAGTAAAGGAAAGTGAGGACTTCCTTTTGGCATCGGAGGCGGAGCAGAGCACGTATGGATCCATCCGTCAAACAGTGGCAGTACTACTACTAGTGTAATAGAAGAACAAAAAATGGATCCATCCATCAGACTGTAGCATTCATTTACTAATTTGGCCCAAGAATTTGCAGCAGTTTGTGGCTAAAGAAGATGATTTGACGATGCAGCAGGTCGATTAGGCAAAGTGAGATGGGGATGGATGGGGTGGTACCTGCTGCTGAACCAGGGGCCACCGGAGGGGAGGATGCAGAATCATGGCCACCGGAGTGGAGGGGAGGAATCGGAGTGGAAGAGGAACCGCACGTCGTGCACCTGCGCTCCTACCAAACTGAATGGAAACGAACGAACATCATCAGCCTAAGAAATCAAATCTAAATGCGATGGAACAGGGGGAGGGGGGAGAGAGAGGACCATGTCGTCGGCTGCTTCGTCTGCCGGCGCGTGGCTGTGGGTGACGGCGCGGATGCTGGGCGCCGGCTGACCTGCTCGAGAAGGTGGGGAGGGCGGAGGAGAGGTCGCCGGTTGGGGAATCCGCGCCTTGTCTTTCGCTCCCTCGAATCAAATCCTCGTCGAATCCACCGACCGGATGGGGAGGAGAAGGGGGAGGCCGTGCATGGAGAACTTGGCAACGGATGGGGAGCTCGATCCGCGACCAGCAGCTGCGATGAAGAGGATCCGCGATGGATGGGGAAGACTCCGGTGGCCGGTGATGCGGTGCTTGGCGGCGGCGGCGCTTCAAGGTGGGGGTGGAGGTGGAGGCGGCGGCGGAGTTGGGTGGGAGCGGGAAGCGGGGAGCGGGGCAGGAGGCGATGTTTCGTTCCTCTCTTTTCCTTTTCCTTTGGTCTTCTCTTCTCTTTTGCTCCTTCCATCCAATCCCACGCACACCCACGGATCCATCTCTTCGGATTGGTCCATCTCGCCTCCCACGGATCAACCGCCGATCCAATGGTCATCATAGGAGGTGTCGGTTCGTTGGTTGGTTTGTCATTAAGACTAATCCATGGTGCTAGTATAGATTATTCATTGATTTATGACCGATCAATCGTGCCTTTTATGGATGGGAACCGCTAAAACTCAGTCGACTGAGTTTTAGCGAAGTCTCATTCGATGTCCCTGCCCGTTCGATCGTTTAGCTTTATAAGGTTCACGATTGCTGTGTCTTGTATTGGAGTATCAGCCTGTTTTCGTGGTGCGACCGGCCCATTATCGTTTTTTTTTGCCTTTTCATCTGTGTTGGACAGGAACACGCCATGGGCTGACTGTGGCTGGTGTTGTGTGGCTTTTTCATTGTCTATTGTATTTTAGGCTTCTTTCTAGGCTGGGCCTTTTTCCCGTGAGCGATCAATATGATTGTTCGCTTCAATCCCATTTTCTTGCGTTTGCCATTCATCTCTCTCACATGGCCACATGCTAGTTTTTTTACAAGCCGCGGAAGACTAAAAGTTTGCGTGTGTTTTTGTTGTTGTTGTAATTTATGAACATGCATATTCATTTTTCACTTTTTTCACCTTTTTTTTTGTTGCACAACATTTGCACGTGGCCATGCCGACTGCAATTGCAAGGGTTGCAACATGTCCGAAATTAAAGAGAGGGGGCGCCAATTGCATGTCCACCCTGAGCTGCATTTTCATATGGGTTACAGCTTGTCACGTGCGCCGCCGCCACGGGAATGAGGATAAGGATGCGTTTTTATTTTTATTTTGGGTGCTAGTTGCATGCCCATTCCCTGAGTTGCAACTGCATGTGGGCCATGTCGACTACAATTGCATATCTACCACTAGACTCGCAACTACAAGTGTCGGCATTTGTCTGCAATTCATATCCACCCCTAAGTTGCCTTTTCATATGTATAACTTGTCTTGTGTGTCGCCGGTAGAGTGACGACATGGATGCTTTTTTTGGGGTGCCAGTTGCATGCGCATTCTGTGAGTTGCAACTGCATGCTGGCCATGCCAACTGCAATTGCAAGTCCGTCACTAGACTCGCAACTGCAAGTGTGGGTCTCGACTGCAATTCTTGTCCATCCCCAAGCTGTATTTTTTATTGGGGTTATAGCTTGTTTTTATGTGCCACCGCAGCCGGAGTGACTTTTTTTTGGATTGCCAATTGCATGCCCATTCCCTGAGTTGCAACTACATGCAGGCCATGTCGACTGCAATTGCATGTCTTTCTCTAGACTCACAACTGCAAGTATCGGCACTCGACTGCAATTCATGTCCATCCATGACCTGCATTTTCATATGGGTTATAGCTTGTCTTGTGTGCCGCCCTCGTCGGAGTGACGAAAAGGATGCATTTTCATTTTTTATTTTTGTCTGTGCCAGTTGCATGCCTATTCCCTGAGTTGCAATTGCATGCAGGCAATGTCGACTGCAATTGCATGTCTACCACTATAATAATAGCTGCAAGTGTCGGCGCCAGACTGCAATTCATGTCCATCCCTCAACCATTTTCATAGGGGTTATAGCTTTTCGTGTTTGGCGCGCTGCTGAAGTGATGACAACGATGCACTTTTATTTTTTGTTTTTTTGGTGCCCAATTGCATGCCGATTTTGAGAGTTGCAACTGCATGCGGGCCATGTTGACTGCAATTGCATGTGTGCCACTAGAGTCGCAACTACAAGTGTTGGCACCCGATTGCAATTCGTGTCTACCCCTGAACTGCATTTTCATAGGGGTTATAGCTTCTCTTGTGTGCCGCCGCCGCCGGAGTGACGAGAAGATGCATCTTTTATTTTATTCTTCTGTGCCGGTTGCATGCCCATTCCTTAAGTTGCGACTGCGTGTGTGCCATGTCGGCTGCAGTTGCATAATTTATGAGTTTAAGCTGACTTGCGCGTGCAATTTTTTCTAATGAGGCTGCTTTTGACAAAAAGAAGAAGAATGTAGAAGAAACAAGGAACGAAAGGATTTTGTCATTTTATTAGGGATTCGTCTCCTCGCCATCGAAGTCGGACAGTTTTCGTCCTATCGCGGGCGCGACCACTACATCTATCATGCCGGCGACGCCAGCAGAGGCACAAGACCGTTGCTCAGGCGGCTTCCCAAGCCCGATCCTGTCCCTGATCATCTGCACCGCTTCTACGACGGCTATCATCTCGGCCTCGTCCTGCGGCCCCGCCCCCTACCCCAACCCGGCCAAGGCGGTTACCTAGACGAGGAGCAGGAGGATGTCTCGTACGTCGTCGCCGGGCTCTTCCGCAAGCAGAAACCATCAGCAACCGCTCACTTGTTCGACCTTTACCTCTACAATTCCGACACCAACAAGTGGTCCATCCAGGAGCTCCCCTTATCGCTGGACCAACAACAGCAGCAGCAAGGTGGCGGCTTTGAGTATCAGGAGTACGCGACACACAAGGCCGTCTCCATCGGCGGTTCAATGTGCTTCGTCGACCTTCGGCAGGGCATCTTTCAATGCAATGTGCTCGACACCACCCCAGTGCTCCGCTACTACCCGATGCCGCCGCCCCTCGAACCTCCCAACCCCGTCAGGAGGGTCTATAATTGCCCACGGGCTTCACGCGACGTCGCTGTCGTCGACGGAGGCCGCCGCATCAAGTACGTCCAGCTGCGTCTGCAGGTCACCATGCACCGCCACGGCGGCGTATGGGGCCGCGTTGTGCCCTCATACGTCGGCTGGAAGGCAGCCACATGGAGCATGGACGCTGCTCATCCTTCTTCTGGCTGGCGCCAGGACGGCGAGGTGGTTCACGCGTCCGAGGTTGGCAGCACCATAGACCCGGCGCTTCTCCAACTGCCGCCGTACGAGTTCGACGACGACCAAGACCTGCCTCTTCCGCAGACCTTTGAGAAGCACCACACGAGCCTGCCCGTCATCAGCTTGCACGACAATGGCAAGGACGTCGTCTACTTCATGACCAAGGTCAATTATTATCATAAGCCCGCGTTGGTGACTGCGGTTGACATGTCCACAAGATAGCACAACAAGCCACACAGTTCATCCCAGGGAAACTTACAGAGCCCGCCTTTGTGCACAGTAGGATCACCAAATTTCTCAGTATGGCTCCAGCTCTAGCTCCAAGACTCAATTGCAAGAGGAAACCTGAAACGACCTTGGATGATGACACTAATGGAATGGACCTACCGATTAATCATACTGTGCTGATGTAATTAACCAAACAATCCTCATCCAGAAACACTAAACTACTGGAGACAGAACCTTGCCATCATGGTTCATATGAAACTGTGACCAACTCTTGTGTTGCTTCTTCAAAAAACAGGTTGTGCAATTGTATTAGCCAGCGGATGACAACCACAAATTTCAAGCGATCGCTCTTGTGATCAATAACTCCGCCCACGAGGTGAGTAGGAAAATCGTGAAACCATGTACAAATTTACTCATCTGCAAGCCAGCCCTAGGCTAGGCAAGAGTAATGTTACATGCACGGACTTGTTTTTACGGATTCAACGGACTGTGAATAGGTGGCAATTTTTGATTGAAAATTAGGAGTGAGGCGGGGCTCACCCCCATGAAAATCAGAGAGGAGAAGATTAATTAGTATTGAGATGCCCATGAAATGCCCATACTCCTCCGTGTGTCTAGGATTATCTGTAAAAACAAGTCCGTGCATGTAGCATTACTCGGCAAGGCAATATGGGGCATATATATAGGTGTTGAGAAGCTAGCATTTTTATAGTTGTTCAGAGCATTTAGAGATGGCAATGAAAACATGTTATGTAATTTAATTACTTTGACTGTCCATAGTGGGAGCAAGTTTTTTCTTTTTGCGGGTATAGTGGGAGCAACTTCAGCAATAACATATGACCCAACTCAACAGATTTGCTTATGTGTCAATGATTTAATGAAGAGAGAGATTATTTGTGTAACATAGCTAGTTACTCACACTATGAGTAACATCACACATACCAAAACGAGTCTACAAGCTAATAAATGAAATGTTGCATGACACCACACACAGCGGCGGTGCCAGCACCAAAAAGTTGTGGGTTCAAATACATCAATCTCTGTAAAATCTCCTATTTTTTTGCACAAATATGAGTAGAATTAGGCTTGCAATCAAATACCTGTTGGGTCATTTGACCCCACAGGTTACACATGGAATCGCCACTGACCATGTTGAACAGAGAAACTAAGGGGGGAAAACTCACACACTTTGATTATGCTCTTGGCAGGGATATATACAGTTGGATGAGCTGCCGAGAGAGATCATGGGGAGTCCCACGTCCTGCGATCGTGCGCCACTACAGGGAGGGAACTGGCTGCACGATCGGGCACTACAGCTGACCGTACATGCTTGTACAAATACATCAGGAGCATGTACGGTCCAGGCTACAAGTATAGTCTAACACCCCCCCCCCTCCCCGGCAGTCGTGACGTCGTCGTCGGCGACGCAAAGACTGGACCTGAACTCAGAGAAAATGTCCGAGGGCAAGCCTTTGGTCATGATGTCGGCGAGCTGCTGCCGCGTGGGGATGTGAAGAACACGGAACTCGCCAAGTGCCACGCGTTCGCGCACGAAGTGGATGTCGAGCTCGACGTGCTTTGTCCGGCGATGATGGACTGGGTTGACGGAGAGGTACATCGCTGACACGTTGTCGCAGTACACCAGCGTGGCCTTGTGCACGGACACGTTGTCGCAGTACACCAGACGCACTCCGCGACGGCATTCGCGACGCCGCGGTACTCGGCCTCCGCGCTGGAACGAGAGACGGTCGTCTGGCGCTTGGAGGACCAAGAGACGAGCGCGTCGCCGAGGTAGACGCAGAAGCCCGACGTGGAGCGGCGCGTGTCCGGGCACCCTGCCCAGTCGGCGTCGGTGTAGGCATGGAGGTCCAACGTGGAGGAGGTGCGAAGATGGAGACCGAGCGACGGCGAGCCACGCACATACCGGAGCACACGCTTGACCAGGGCGAGATGACACTCGCGGGGATCATGCATATGCAGGCAAACCTGCTGGACGGCGTAGGCGATCTCCGGGCG
>NC_041381.1:72183162-72215031 GCF_002162155.2 Triticum dicoccoides
CGGGGCCCGTCGGAGGCGGGCAACTTGGCCTTGGTGTCGATGGGTGTCGGGGAAGGGCGGCATGTGTCCATGCCAGCGCGCTCGACGAGGTCCTCGGCGTACTGCTATTGGCAGAGGAAGAAGCCGGCAGCCGTACGGGTCACGCGGATGCCGAGGAAGAAGTGGAGGGCGCCAAGATCCTTGATGGCGAACTCGCCGGTGAGCCGGGCGATGATGCGGCGGAGAGCAGTGGTGGACGAAGCGGTCAAGACGATGTCATCCACGTAGAGCAGAAGAAAGGCCGTGTCCTCGCCGTGGTGAAAGACAAACAGCGAGGAGTCCGAGCGTGTGGCAACGAAGCCGATGGAGGTGACGAAGCCGGCGAACCAAAGAAACCAGGCTCGCGGAGCCTGCTTGAGGCCGTAGAGGGACTTGGCGAGGCGACAGCCGTGATGTGGTCGCTCGGGGTCGACGAAGCCGGCAGGTTGCAGGCAGTACACCTCCTCCGAGAGCGTGCCGTGGAGAAAGGCATTAGAGACGTCGAGTTGGTGTACAGGCCATCCCCGCGAGGCAGCGAGCGTGAGCACCGTGCGGATCGTTGCCGGCTTGACGATGGGGGAGAAGGTCTTGCCGTAGTCGATGCCGGTGCGCTGGCGGAAGCCGCGCACGACCCACCTGGCCTTGTACCGATCCAGAGAGCCGTCGGAGTTCGTCTTGTGCTTGAACACCCACTTCCCTATGATGAGGTTGGCGCCAGGGGGACGAGGAACCAGCTCCCAGGTCCGGTTGCGGACGAGCGCGTCGTGTTCCTGCTGCATGGCTGCCAGCCAATTGGGATCGCGTACAGCCACGCGAACCGAGTTGGGGACGGGCGAGATGGCCGACGCAGTGGTGGTGACGACGGCGTCGTAGTACTTTGGGTTGGGCCGAAAGATGCCCCACTGGGCACGGGTGACCATGCGTGGTGGAGACGACGGCATGGGGCAGGCGGGGAGCGAGGCAGCAGCAGAGGTCGGTGAAGAGCTGCTGGCCATGCTCCCAGCGGCGCCCGAGCCACCAGAGTCGGCACACGAGGAGGCAGACGAGCTCGGCGAAGCATCGGACGAAGGTCGTGCTGGCGAGGTGGACGCGGGGAGCATATGCCGTCCAGCACAGGCGGACTCGGCAGACGGCACGGTGGGAGCGCGCGCCGTCGACGGTGGAGCCGGCAACACCTGCAAGACAGTGGGCGAGGCGCTTGGTGCAACAGGTGCCGTGTTAGAGACCGGTGTCGTAGCGAAGGGAAACACATGCTCATGGAACACCACATGCCGAGATGTGAAGACACGACGCGAGGAGGGTTCATAGCAGCGGTAGCCGCGGTGGTCCGGCGGGTAGTCAAGGAAAGCGCACGCGGCCGAGCGCTGATCGAGTTTGTGACGTGAAGTGGCTGTGAGGTTGAGGAAACACAGACAACCGAACATGCGTAGGAGAGAGTAATCTGGTGGAACGCCGAGCAGCAGCTCATGCGGGGAGCGCGGTGCACTGGAATGGCAAGGGCGGCGATTCAGCAGGTAAGTGAACGTGCTGAGGGCCTCTGCCCAGAAGCGGGGCGGCATGGCCGCATGGAGCAGGAGCGCACGCACGCCATCATTGAGCGTGCGAAGCGTACGCTCGGCCTTGCCATTTTGCGGGCTTGTGTAGGGACACGACAGGCGAAGATGCGTGCCGTGGCGAGTATGCAGTGCGCGGACGGCAGAATTGTCGAACTCGCGGCCGTTGTCGGTCTGAAAGGCAAGAACGGGAAGCTGAAACTGTGTTTGAACATAAGCGAAGAAATCAGTCAAGATGGCAATAGTTTCAGATTTGTGTTTGAGGGGGAAGGTCCATGTATAATGTGTATAATCATCAAGCACGACCAAATAAAACTGATAACCAGAGACGCTTACAACTGGGGATGTCCATACATCGAGATGTAGAATTTGAAAAGGAAAGATGCTGAAACTACGGGAAGACTAAAAAGGTAAGCGCATGTGCTTTCCCAGGCGACACGCCGTGCACACATGTGATGCAGACTTGGTGAACTCCGGTGACAGGCTTGGAGAGAGACGGCGCAACGAAGAAGCTCCGGGGTGCCCAAGCCGCTGGTGCCATAGGTCAGTAGTGACAGTGCCAGCGAACGTAGACGTAGGAGACCGCGACGAGCCGCCGACTGGATACAGATCACTGCCGGAGTCACAGCGGAGGATCACCGCCCTGGTTTGAAGGTCCTTAACAGAGAAGCCACACGCGTCAAATTCAACTGAAACAGGGTTGTCGCGGCGAAGCTGAATGGGGGATGTGCCGGTGATGAGTGAGCCGACACCGACGTGGGTGATGGGCAGACACTCCCCACTACCGACGATGACATGAGAGAGGGAAGCAGAAGGACGAACAGAGAGGAGATTACCCAGTGAGGAAGACATGTGGGATGCAGCCCCGGAGTCGAGGTACCACTCCTGTTGCGCCGTGCCGGACGAAGAGGCGCCCGAGTTGGCAGCGTGAAGAGCAGCTTGCAGAGACGCCATGTCCCAGGCGGGGGACAGAGAGGTGGACGGCCCAGGCCCCGCGACGGTGTGGACGGGCGGTGAGCTGTAGCTAGGCGGGAGGGCGCCAGCGGCACCGTAGCCAGGCGGGAGGGCACCAGGAGCACCATAGGCATGCGGGTGTGCCATCGGCGTGGACGGGGCGGCGTACATCGCCTGTTGGGGCGGAGTGCCTGGCCGCGGCCCGAGCACGCCAGCGCCGGGGGCACGCCAAGCCACGGGCCACGCCACGGGCCACGCCTGGACGAGGCCGGTCCAGGAGTTGGCGCTAGGGGCCGGCGCGGGAACCGTCGGATGACGAGGTAGCGGGGGCGCCGAAGGAGCGGGGTGGCCGCTGGTGCCACGGCCGCGGCGACGCGCGCGCCCGCGCCCTGCAGGAGGGTTGGCTCGCGCAGGAGGTGCAGGAGCGGAGCCGCGCCCGGCAATGAGCGCATGGGTGGACTGGATGCGTGCTGTCTGCTCGGCACGATGCTCCTCCAGGAGCAGGAAGGAACGCACCTGCAGGAAGGACGGCAACGGCGACTGCGACGTGATGTGCGGGATGACGGCGTGGAACTGGCGGTTGAGGCCGCGCAAAAGGTGGAACACCTGGCGCGGCTCCGTCACGGGTTGGCCCAGATCACGGAGCTGGTCGGTGAAGGTCTTGAGCTTGGTGCAGTACTGCATCACCGAGAGGTCGCCTTGGACAGCAGCATGATACTCGGCGTCGACGTAGACCGCGCGCGCGAGTCGGTTGTCGCGGAAGATGCCGTCGATGGCGGTCCACATGGAGATCTCCATGTCCTCGGGGTGCATGACGGCGTCGAGAAGCTCGGGGGAGATGGTGGAGTACAGCCAATGCACGACGACGTGATCGGCCATGAGCCACTCGGGGTAGTCCAGGCGCGGCGCGGCCTCAGGATCGATGTGGTCGCTGAGCCCGAACATGCCGATGACGGTGTCGAAATGGCGCCGCCACTGAGTGTAGTTGCCGGAGAGGAGGTCCAGGGCGACCGGGACATGACGACGGATGTCCACGGTTTGGAGGATGGAGGAGGAGACCGCCGGAGGCGGTGGTGCCGCAGCGACTGGAGCAGGCGCAGGGAGAGCAGTGAGGGGTGGTGACGACGCTGCAGGGGCTGGGGGCGCGACGACGGGCGCGTCCGCAGCAGGGGAAACAATGTGGAGGGCAGCGGGATCACCGGCGTCCTCCATGGCAGCGGAAGGAAGATCGGAGACGGGCGCAAAGATGTTGTGCTCGTCAGCGGTATCTGATACCATGTTGAACAGAGAAACTAAGGGGGGAAAATTCACACACTTTGGTTATGCTCTTGGCAGGGATATATACAGTTGGATGAGCTGCCGAGAGAGATCATGGGGAGTCCCACGTCCTGTGATCGTGCGCCACTACAGGGAGGGAACTGGCTGCACGATCAGGCACTACAGCTGACCGTACATGCTATACATCAGGAGCACGTACGGTCCAGGCTACAAGTATAGTCTAACAGACCACACATATGTTATTCCCCAGTAAAGGTAGTAAAAACATATACATACTATTAGTCTAAGTTACTCCTCACTATAGATAGTCTTAGAGCCGTCTCTAGTAAAAAATTCTTGCATGCCAAAAAAATTGTGTCGTGATTACAACTTTGTTATAAACTTATGACTAAGAAAGAACTTATTGCATAATGGAGGAAAAACATCTTGTACTAACGCGCCGATTGGTTAAAAGAAGACATTTCTTTAATCTAGACTCTTATTCTATTCCACTTCACTGAAAGAAGACAAACAATACTAGAATAATCATGGGTTATGGCGTATTCACTTTCTATAACTTGGCAAAAATGCATTTGTAAGTTTTAAAAATTCTAAATAAACAAGCACATATGTATTGAGTTGAAACTTTCCCATGCAAAATTTTGTAAAATTATATGACAGTTCGAAGCATGCATGAAAACAAGAAATGCTAGAGTTTAACTTCCGAAACTTAAAACTGTAGCATCCTCATGTTCTCATATACCCCTACGTCACATATGGTCATATTATTTCATTAAAATATACATGTGTGAAATTCTAACCAATACCTATGTGTGGGAACTTTTTTAAAATTTTGAAACTTACAAATACTATTTTTCAAAGTTTTATAAAGTGGGTTCCAGTGTACCTAGGTTCCAAAGACCCGTTCTATAAAGTAAGACTGATGTTACCCCGTCATACATGCACTAAGTACTCTCTGTATGGCGGACGTGGAGTTTCTGCGCCCGAGCTCAAATGAGCTCGGGTGAACAGTAAAATCAAAACTAAACCAAATTTTTTTCAAAAAAATCCATTTTTTTGGGAGAAACAGTGACAAAAGTTTTAAGTGCTTGCAAAAATTCGTCACGAAATCACATTTCTAGAAGGCGTGGCAAAAAAACAAAATCGGTACTCTGAAATGCTACTTTCAAAAGCATTTTGGAGCACTGAATTTGTTTTTTTACTACGCCTTACAGGAATGTGATTTCATGATGAATTTTTGCAAGCACTTAGAGCTTTTGTCAATGTTACTCCGAAAAAAAATTAGAATTTTTAAAATTATTTTTATTTTTTTTCGATTTTACTGTTCACCGAGCTCAAATGAGCTCGGGAATAGAAAGGCACTTTCGCTGTATGGTTCCTTTATCTACAGGGACCCAACCACATAACAACGGGGGTGTGCCTATCAGTATCGCATGAAGCAATCTGGCTTGTACATTCATCATTTTTAACGTACTATATTATTTCAAAAACAACGTTTGCAGACCAAAAATATCTTGCTAGACTGCCTTGTGCTCGAGAGGATTAACCAGAGGTTGGCTTTGAGGAATGTTTGGCTTCACCATATTTGATGTCGGATATTAGATGATATATATGATTATGTAGTTACAACGGGAAAAATATATGTGTGTTTGGTTATTTTTGTCCGTACAGTCCCTCGCTAAAGCAAATAAATGGAAAATAAAAGTGCTTGAGCATAACAAATAAGTGATTCCATGTGTTTTGACTAGCTCTGATTTGGAAAGAAAGAAAAAACCCATGCAATCCTTAATGTAATAATATTAGAATTAGGCAAGTGTCGTTACAAAATAAACATGCATAAATTTGATACCTTGATGAACTCAAAATAAACATATATATCGTGTTAAACATTGGCAATGCTGGTCGATACATGGATTAATTTCTATGAAAATGAACTTTTGAAATGATATTGTTCAGATTTTGGGTCATATCAGCCTATAATAGAAGCTCGGTTCCTGCTAGCTCTTGAGCTTGTGTTGGTTTTCCCTTGAAGAGGAAAGGGTGATGCAGCAAAATAGCGTAAGTATTTCCCTCAGTTTTGAGAACCAAGGTATTAATCTAGTAGGAGACAACGCACAAGTCACCGAATACCTGCACAAACAAACAACAACTTGCACCCAATGCGATAAAGGGGTTGTCAATCCCTTCACGGTCACTTGCAAAAGTGAGATCTGATAGAGATAGATAAACAGTAAAGTAAATATTTTTGGTATTTTTGGTTTATAGATTGGAAAGTAAAAGATTGCAAAATAGCAGATCGGAAACTAGCAAGATGTAAACGAGATTCAATAATATGGAAAAGAGATCGGGGGCCATAGGTTTCACTAGTGGCTTCTCTCAAGATAGAAAATATTACGGTGGGTGAATAAATTACTGCCGAGCAATTGATAGAAAAGCGCACAGTTATGATGATATCTAAGGTAATGATCATGAACATAGGCATCACGTCCGTGTCAAGTAGACCGACTCCTGCCTGCATCTACTACTATTACTCCACACATCGACCGCTATCCAGCATGCACCTAGAGTATTAAGTTCATAAAGAACGCAGTAACACATTAAGTAAGATGACATGATGTAGAGGAATTAACTCAAGCAATATGATGAAAACCCCATCTTTTTATCCTCGATGACAACAATACAATACGTGCCTTGCTGCCCCTACTGTCACTGAGAAAGGACACTACAAGATTGAACCCAAAGCTAAGCACTTCTCCCATTGCAAGAAAGATCAATCTAGTAAGCCAAACTAAACCGATAATTCGAAGAGACTTGCAAAGATATCAAATCATGCGTATAAGAATTCAGAGAAGAACCAAACAATATTCATAGATAATCTAATCATAAATCTACAATTCATCGGATCTCGGCAAACACACCAGAAAAAAATTACACCGAATAGATCTCCAAGAACATCAAGGAGAACATGGTATTGAGAATCAAAGAGAGAGAAGAAGCCATCTAGCTAATAACTATGGACCCGAAGGTTTATGGTAAACTACTCACGCTTCATCAGAGAGGTAATGGTGTTGATGTAGAAGCCCTCCGTGATCGAATCCCCCTCCGGCAGGATGCCGGAAAAGGTCCCTAGATGGGATCTCACGGGTACAGAAGGTTGCGGTGGTGGAAAAGTGGTTTCGTGGCTCCCTTGGATGTTTTCAGGGTATATAAGAGTATATATAGGCGAAGGAACTAGGTCAGGGGAGCTACGAGCGGCCCACGAGGTAGGGGGAGTGCTCAACCCCCCTAGGCATGCCCTCCTGCCTTGTGGTCGCCTCATTGCGTCTCCAACTTCATCTCCAAGTCTCCTTGTTTTCTTTCGGTCCAAGAAAGATCATCGCGAAGGTTTCATTCCGTTTGGACTCCGTTTGGTATTCCTTTTCTACGAAACTCTAAAATAGGAAAAAATACAGAAACTGACACTGGGCCTCGGTTAATAGGTTAGTCCCAAAGATAATATAAAATAGCATATAAATGCCTATTAAACATCCAAAACAGATACTATAATAGCATGGAACAATCAAAAATTATAGATACGTTGGAGACGTATCAAGCATCCCCAAGCTTAATTCCTGCTCGTCCTCGAGTAGGTAAATGATAAAAATAGAATTTTTGATGTGGAATGCTACCTAACATATTTATCAATGTAATTTTCTTTATTGTGGCATGAATATTCAGATCCAAAAGATTCAAAACAAAAGTTTAATGTTGACATAAAAACAATAATACTTCAAGCATTCTAACAAAGCAATCATGTCTTCTCAAAATAACACGGCCAATGAAAGCTATCCCTACAAAATCATATAGTCTGGCTATGCTCTATCTTCATCACACAAAATATTAAATCATGCACAACCCTGGTTTCAGCCAAGCAATTGTTTCATACTTTAGTATTTTTAAACTTTTCAACTTTCACGCAATACATGAGCATGAGCCATGGACATAGCATTATAGGTGGAACAGAATGGTGGTTGTGGAGAAGACAAAAAGCAGAATATAGTCTCACATCAACTAGGCATATCAACAGGCTATGGAGATGCCCATCAATAGATATCAATGTGAGTGAGTAGGGATTGCCATGCAACGGATGCACTAGAGCTATAAGTATATGAAAGCTCAAAAAGAAACTAAGTGGGTGTGCATCCAACTTGCTTGCTCATGAAGACCTAGGGCATTTTGAGGAACCCCATCATTGGAATATACAAGCCAAGTTCTTACAATGGAAATTCCCACTAGTATATGCAAGTGACAACATAGGAGACTCTCTATCATGAATATCATGGTGCTACTTTGAAGCACAAGTGTGGTAAAAGGATAGTAGCATTGTCCGTTCTCTCTTTTTCTCTCATTTTTTTATTTGGGCGTTCTCTCCTTTTTTATGGCCTCTTTTTTTCATCCGGAGTCTCATCCCGACTTGTGGGGGAATCATAGTCTCCATCATCCTTTCCTCACATGAGACAATGCTCTAATAATGAAGATCATCACACTTTTATTTACTTACAACTCAAGAATTACAAATCAATGCTTAGAACAAAATATAACTCTATGTGAATGCCTCCAGCGGTGTATCGGGATGTGCAATGATTCAAGAGTGACATGTATGAAAAAATTATGAACGGTGGCTTTGCCACAAATACGATGTCAACTACATGATCATGCAAAGAAATATGACTATGATGGAGCGTGTCATAACAAACGGGACGGTGGAAAATTGCATGGCAATATATCTCGGAATGGCTATGAAAATTCCATAATAGGTAGGTATGGTGGCTGTTTTGAGGAAGGTAATGGTGGGTGTTATGGTACGGGCGAAAGTTGGGAGGCACAAGAAAGGCTAGCAATGGTGGAAGGGTGAGAGTGCGTATAATCCATGGACTCAACATTAGTCATAAAGAACTCACATAGTTGTTGCAAAAATCTACAAGTCATCAAAACAAAGTACTACACGCATGCTCCTAAGGGAAGGGTTGGTAGGAGTTAACCATCGCGCGATCCCGACCTCCACTCATAAGTAAAAGAAAAATGCCCAAGAGGAAACACTAAAGTTGTTATTTATATTTCCTTTGATAAATGTTTATTATTCATGCTAGAATTGTATTTACCGGAAACTTAGTACATGTGTGAATACATAGACAAAACATAGTGTCCCTAGTATGCCTTTACTTGACTACTCGTTAATCAAAGATGGTTATGTTTCCTAACCATAGGCATGTGTTGTCATTTGATGAATGGGATCACATCATTAGAGAATGATGGGATGGAAAAGACCCATCGGTTAGCTTAGCATTATGATCGTTACAGTTTCATTGCTACTGCTTTCTTTATGACTTATACATGTTCCTCAGACTATGAGATTATGCAACTCCTGAATACCGGAGGAACACCTTGTGTGCTATCAAACGTCACAACATAACTGGGTGATTATAAAGATGCTCTACAGGTGTCTCCGAAGGTGTTTGTTGGGTTGGCATAGATCATGATTAGGATTTGTCACTCCGTCTATCGGAGAGGTATCTCGGGGCCCTCTCAGTAATGCTCATCACTATAAGCCTTGCAAGCAATGTGACTAATGAGTTAGTTGCGGGATGAAGCATTACGGAACGAGTAAATAGACTTGCCGGTAACGAGATTGAACTAGGTATGATGATACCAACGATCGAATCTCGGGCAAGTAACATACCGATGACAAAGGGAAAAACGTATGTTGTTGTGCGGTTTGACCGATAAAGATCTTTGTAGAATATGTAGGAGCCAATACGAGCATCCAGGTTCCACTATTGGTTATTGATCGGAGATGTGCAGGACATGGAACACAATAGGACATGGAACCACAACTCAAATTCGCAAAGACCAAAACGTGTCAAAATCATCGTAGTGCGAAACGGGTGAGCGACGGTGGTTGCGGAAAGCGGTGGTGGTATGCAAGTGCGTATGCGGAAGTGGCGGTGGAACGGGGGAAAACCAAACTGAAAATATTCAGTTACGTCAAGAATGCTCGGACGACCAATGGTGGTCGGACGACTGGAAGTCGTCGTATGTCCAGTGTCGGCCGGACATCCGGTGCCTGGGCGATTTCGGGCACGGGATGAATAGCTCATTTTCGTGGAGGAGGAAGGTGGAGAGGTCAAATCCGAGCGATTTTGTGGATGGAAATAGTGGAGAAGATGGGGGAAAGCTAGATCCACACGTGGCAAAGCATATCCATGATCAAATCCAACAAAACTTCATCACACCAACAAATCATGAAAAAGTTTGGGGCTATTTTCGGTGGGGATTTTCGGATTTAGGACGAAATCAACAAAATCCACCTAGAAAACAAATGGTAGGGGCTCCAAAAACATGATCAACGTGGCTCATGATACCAAGATGATGTAGGCTAGAATCCTAGAGGCCGATCTTTCACGTTTAGAGGAGAATCCTACCAAGAACACGAAGAACACGAGAGGGGAAACGAGGGGAAAACACGAGAATACACTCAACCAACAAGGAGATATCCACACATGCACTAGATCATCGAGACACAAAGTGATACAAGATCCGAATCCAACAAAGGACGGTACATAGGGTAACCGGTTCTTCTCCGAGAGGAGGTCTTGAAGAGGGTCTTCTCCAAGAGGAGGTCTTGAATCCAAGTGAATCTTCTCCGAAGAGGTGTCGGCCCCTCACGATGGAGTAGATCCGGATGGATGAGCGAGGCTCTATCTCACAATTGAGCTATCACAATGCTGACCCTAGCTAGGAGGTGGGAGAGGTCTATTTATAGTCTAAGTGGACGAAAGGGTAAGTGGCTTCGTCCCAACACATGAGCGAACGCATAGGTGTCGGACGTCCGAAGGTCACCAGTCGTTCGAAGGCTCACAAGGGTCCGGAAGTCCGGTGCCGGTCGGGCATCCGATGTTTCGGCTCTGGTCAGGAATTGTCGGTCATCCTGTCGGGGTCGGTTGTCCGGTCGTCCGGAAGTCTCTGTTGTTCCGATGTTTTGGCTCGGGTGTGGCGGTGCCGGTCGTCCGGAGAGGCTCGGTCGTTCGGGCACTGGGAGGTGTCGGACGTCCGGTCAGTGTCGGTCGTACGGACGCTGTAGCGTGCAAGGGCTGGGACTTGGCTTGTCGTTTGGAGCCTCCAGGTGTCGGACGTCCGGTCGGCGTCATTCGTCTGATGACTGGGAGTTTCGAGCGGCCCATCTTCTTGTTCGTTGAACTTGGTGTCCTCGCCATCTTGTCCATTGGGTGTAGCTGATCCGTGCCTCTCCTCCGAACACCTGATCACACATAGGGTCTCCGCATGAGGTAGTAGCCATGTCTCATAAGCAGAAAGGGGTAGTTCGGAGAGGAGCGAGCTCACCTTATCTTTGATAGCCTTTGCTCGAGCTCTTTTCAAGGTCCAAGGGGTGTCGTGGGAGATGTAGGCACTGCTACTTCTTGACCTTGCGTTGGTTTTACTCGAAGAGGAGAGGGTGATGCAGCAAAGTGTAGTGTAAGTATTTCCCTCAGTTTTGAGAACCAAGGTATCAATCCAGTAGGAGGCTCCTCAAAAGTCCCACGCACCTACACAAACAAACTGAGAACTCGCAACCAACGCAATAAAGGGGTTGTCAATCCCTTCACGGCCACTTGCGAAAGTGAGATCTAATAAAGATAGTATGATAAGATAAATATATTTTTGGTATTTTATAATATAGATGCAAAAAAGTAAAGATGCAAATAAGGTAGATTGAAAGCAAATATGATAAGAGATAGACCTGGGGGCCATAGGTTTCACTAGAGGCTTCTCTCAAGATAGCATAAGTATTATGGTGGGTGAACAAATTACTGTCGAGCAATTGATAGAAAAGCGCATAGTTATGAGATTATCTAGGCATGATGATCTATATAGGCATCACGTCCATAACAAGTAGACCGACTCCTGCTTGCATCTACTACTATTACTCCACACATCGACCGACTCCTGCCTACATCTAGAGTATTAAGTTCATAAGAACAGAGTAACGCATTAAGCAAGATGACATGATGTAGAGGGATAAACTCATGCAATATGATATAAACCCCATCTTGTTATCCTCGATGGCAACAATACAATACGTGCCTTGCAACCCTTTCTGTCACTGGGTAAGGACACCGCAAGATTGAACCCAAAGCTAAGCACTTCTCCCAAGGCAAGAAAGACCAATCTAGTAGGCCAAACCAAACTGATAATTCGAAGAGACTTGCAAAGATAACTCAATCATACATAAAAGAATTCAGAGAAGATTCAAATATTATTCATAGATAAACTTGATCATAAACCCACAATTCATCGGATCTCGACAAACACACCGCAAAAAAGAGTTTACATCGAATAGATCTCCACAAGAGAGGGGGAGAACATTGTATTGAGATCCAAAAAGAGAGAAGAAGCCATCTAGCTAAT
Organism: Triticum dicoccoides; assembly: GCF_002162155.2. Classification (NCBI taxonomy): domain Eukaryota; kingdom Viridiplantae; phylum Streptophyta; class Magnoliopsida; order Poales; family Poaceae; genus Triticum; species Triticum dicoccoides. The sequence continues at coordinate 72,195,411 of NC_041381.1, forward strand.
AACTATGGACCCGTAGGCCTGTGGTAAACTACTCACAACTCATCGAAGGGGCAAGGATGTTGATGTAGAGGCCCTCCGTGGTTGATTCCCCCTCCGGCAGAGTGCCGGCGAAGGCTCCAAGATGGGATCTCGCGGATACAGAAGGTTACGACGGTGGAAATTGTGTTTCGTGGTGCTCCTGGATGTTTTCGGGGTACGTAGGTATATATAGGAGGAAGAAGTACGTCGGTGGCCGCCCGAGGGGCCCATGAGACAGGGGGGCACGCCCCCTATCTCGTGGGGCCCTCGGCAGCTTCTTGACTTGCACTCCAAGCTCCCCGGATCATGTTAGTTCCAAAAATCACGCTCCCGAAGGTTTCATTCCGTTTGGACTCCGTTTGATATTCCTTTTCTTTGAAATACTGAAATAGGCAAAAAACAACAATATGGGCCGGGCCTCCGGTTAGTAGGTTAGTCCCAAAAATGATATAAATGTGTAAAATAAAGCCCATAAACATCCAAAAGAGGTAATATAATAGCATGGAACAATCAAAAATTGTAGATACATTGGATACGTATCAGGCACGTCCATGGGGATGGTCGTGGGATGCTCCGCATCATCTCCCCCCTTGGGAAGGATCCGACCTCGGATCGAAAGCTTCATCACCATGGTATGGCGAGAGGTCTTTGACATTGAAGATGTCGCTCACGTTGTACTTGTCTCTTGGGAGGTCAATCAAGTAAGCGTTTGTTGTTGTAGCATGCTAGCACCTTGAAGGGTCCATCGGCTCGAGGTAGAAGTTTGTACTTGCGTTTGTTGGGTAAGCGGTCCTTGTGTAGGTGTAGCCACACGAGATCTCCAATGTTGAATATCATGGGTTGCTTGTTGACGTTGAGCTTGGTCGCGAGTCGTTGTACTTGGCGCTCAATGGTGTTCCTTGTATCTTCATGCATCTTCTTGAGGTAGCTTGCTCATGCAGTCGCGTCCATGTTGGTGTGCTCTTGTAGTTGAAGAGGTAGAATGTCCAATGGGGACAATGGGTTGAAGCTGTAGACGACCTCGAAGGGGGACTTGCCGGTAGTTGAATGTCTTGCGCGGTTGTAGGCGTACTCGGCAATGGGGAGACACTCCTCCCACTCCTTGATCTTCCTTTAGATCAACACGCGAAGTAGAGTGAAGAGTGTATGGTTCGTCACCTCCGTTTGGCCGTCGGTTTGCGGATGGTATGCCGAAGAGAACAAGAGCTTGATTCCGAGCTTGGTGCATAGTCTTCCAAAAGTAACTCAAGAACTTGACACCGTGGTCCGAGACAATCGTTTTGGGCACTCCATGTGGTCGCAAGATTTCCCTACAAAAGATATTCACAATATGTGAAGCATCGTCTATCTTGTTGCATGGAATGAAATGTGCCATATTAGAAAATCGGTCCACAACAACAAACACGAAATCCTTTCCATTTTGAGTTCTAGGCAAACCAAGTACAAAGTCCATGCTAATATCTTTCCAAGGTTGATAAGGAATAGGAAGAGGCATGTAAAGACCATGGGATTGAGCCTTAGACTTAGCTTTGCGACATGTAGAGCATCGGTTGGCGAAGCGTGAGACATCGTGGAACATCTTGGGCCAAAAATAGTTCTTGGAGAGTGTGTGAATGTCTTGTCGCGTCCAAAGTGTCCCATGAGTCCGCCTCCATGAGCCTCTTGCAAAAGGAGCAAACGAAGAGAAGACTCGGGAATGCAAAGTTTGTTAGCTCTCATAAGATAATCATCCTTGATGTAGTATCGTTCCCAAGATGTATGCTTAAAACACTTAGCATAAGGAGTAGCAAAGGTAGGATCATTCACATACAAGTCTTTTATGTGCTGAAAGCCAACAACATTCAATTCAAGTTTAGTGACAAGCGTCCATATGTGGGAAAGGGCATCCGCCACTACATTTTCCTTACCCTTGATGTACTTGATGACATAAGGAAACGACTCTATAAATTCACTCCATTTTGCATGATGCTTGTTCAACTTAGTTTGTCCTTTTAAGTACTTAAGCGTTTCATATGATCGGTATGAATGATAAATTCATGAGGGTGAAGATAATGTTCCCATTGATGCAAAACTCGCACTAAAGCATATAGATCTTTGTCATAGATGGGGTAACTGAGTTGCGCTCCAGAAAGTTTTTCGGTAAAGTATGATATGGGGCGCTTCTCTTGCGTTAACACACCTCCTATGCCAGTACCGCTAGCATCACAATGAATCTCAAAGGGTTTGTCAAAGTTGGATAAAGCAAGCACGGGAGCATGAGTAAGCAAATTCTTAAGCTCATTAAATGCGGTATCTTGGGATGGTCCCGAAACAAAAGGCGCATTTTTCTTACTCAAAGAATGTGAAGGTGAAGCAATGGTGCTAAAATCCTTCACAAAGCGATGAAAGAAACCGGCTAAACCAAGAAAACTACGCACTTGTTGCAAGTTGGTTGGTTGGGGCCAAGTTTTAATAGCATTGATCTTAGATTCATCTACATGAACACCCTTAGAAGACACAACAAAACCCAAGAAAACAAGCTTATCAACACCAAAAAGGCATTTTTTAACATTAGCATAAAGGCGCTCTTTCCTAAGGGTTTGCAACACGGTTCTAAGATGGGTGACATGCTCTTTGAGGGATTTGCTAAGGACAAGAATATCATCAAAATAGCCCACAACAAATACAACAATATAGGGACGAAGAACAAAGTGCATGACTCACATGAAAGTACCGGGTGCTTTGGATAAGCCCATTGGCATAACTAGCCATTCATATAAGCCAAATTTGGTCTTAAATGCGCTTTTCCATTCATCACCTTCTTGGATGCGTATTTGATAGTAAGCATTCTTAAGATCAATCTTAGTGAAAATGGTGGCTCCGCTAAGCTCATCAAGCATATCATCTAAGCGTGGAATAGGATAGCGATACCTAACGGTGATAGCATTGATGGGACGGCAATCGGAAACCATTCTATAAGTACCATCTTTCTTTGGAACAAGTATGACCGGAACGACACAAGAGCTCAAACTTTCATGTACTTGAACGTTGTCGATTAGTTGTTGCACTTGCCGTTGGATCTCCTTAGTTTCCTCGGGTTTGACGCGGTAGGGAGCTTTGTTAGGTAGAGGTGCTCCGGGGATGAGGTCGATTCGATGCTCAATGCCTCGTAGTGGAGGTAGACCCGGAGGTAGCTCAGCGGGGAAAACATCTTGGAATTCCTACAAAAGAGAAGACAACACTAAAGGTGGATGGTGAGAGGTGTTAGTTTTTGGTGCTCGGTCCTTGCACACAAGGACAAAGTGCATAACACTCAATGGGTTCTCACACACTTCTCTCATCTCACTTTTGGTGTCAAATAGGACAAAGTTTTTCTTGTCGCTCATCATGGAGGCACTCGGTTTTGGATTGTGGCTCTCACTCTCTTTTGGGTGGATCACTCTCTCACTCTTTTCTCCATGATGGGTGGCTTGCTTGTCGGCGATCACTTGACTTGGAGACATAGGTCGTAGCACATATTCCTTTCCTTTCATCTGGAAGCTATAGTGATTGGTACGCCCGTTGTGAATGATGTCGCAGTCAAATTGCCATGGTCGACCAAGAAGGAGGTGGCAAACGGATATCGAGACGACATCACACTCCAAATTTTCTTCATATGCTCCAATTTTGAAAGAGACTTTGACCGTATGCTCAACTTGTATTGTGCCGGAATCGCTTAGCCATTGGACCTTGTATGGGTGTGGGTGCTTCATCTTAACCAATTGTAGCTTGGATCATAGTTCTTGACTTGCCAAGTTGTGACAACTACCTCCATTGATGATGACCTTGACGGACCTTACATTGATGCCGGCCTTTGTGTGGAAGATGTGGCATCTTTGGTCTTCGTCTTGTTGATGTTGAAGAGTCAAGACCTTGGAGACAACGAGAGCGGGGCTCGAATCCTCATCACAAAAGACTTGTTCATCTTCATCTTCGTTCACACGCCGGTGCATGGCCACTTGATCAAGGGCTTCCATTTCCTCTTCACTCATGGAGTCATAGGTTCCGTCGTCGTTGAGGATCATCGTGCGCTTGTTGGTGCACTCATAGGATTTGTGGCCTCGTCCGCCGCAAGTGAAACACTTGAAGGAGCTTGTCTTGACGGTCTCATCGACTGGAGTAGATGATTTAGCGTGCGGCTTGAAGTTGCTTGTAGTAGGAGGAGGACTTAAGGTTGTCGAAGCTTTCTTGTAACTCGACTTGTCGCCGTTGCTTGTAGATGGCTTGGTTGAGGTAGAAGTTGGAGGAGTCGTTGAAGCTTGGTTGTTGGAGAAGCCGTAGCTCTTGGACGAGTACTTGGCGTACTTGACGTCATCTTTCACTTGACGTTCCGCTTTGGTAGCTTGATGCACGAGCTCAATGAGGTTGGATTAGGGTTGGAAGTCGGCAATCTTCTTGATGGGATGATTAAGGCCATTCAAGAAATGGGCCATAGTTTGCTCATCGTCTTCCGTGACATTGGCTCTTATCATGGCTATCTCCATTTCCTTGTAGTATTCTTCAACACTATTTGTTCTTTTCTTGAGTAGTTGGAGCTTCTTGAAGAGATCGCGGTTGTAGTAGGTGGGCACAAAGCGTGCGCGCTGACATCTTTCATTTGAGCCCAAGTGGTGACTGGTGGTTCGCCTCTTGCTTCTCGGCGCTCAAGGACTTGTTCCCACCATATGAGCACATAGTCTTGGAACTCCATGGATGCCATAGCGATCTTCTTCTCTGCTTCATAGTTGTGCGAATGAAAGATTTTGTCGACCTTCAATGCCCATGATAGGTACTCTTCGGGATCATTGCTTCCATTGAACTTGGGCATGGTGAACTTAAGCTTGCCGTAGTGTTGCTCTTCATTGCATTGGGGTCGAGGGTGATGATGATGCCCTAACGTGGAATATCATCAACCTCATGTTGCTCTTGGCGTGGAGGATTTCCATAGTCATCTTGCTCTTGTTGAACTTGAGGTTGTGGAGGATCTTGTCAAGCTTGAGGAGGAGCTTGAGGAACTTGATGATGAACTCTTGGTTGGTAGTTTCGCTCTTGGATTTCTTCGCTAAGTGCTTCCTCTTTATTGCGCCTATCGCGGTTGCGTTTGGCAATGGCTCCACTTGATTCTTGAAGGGCACGTTGCGCCTCAAGAGCTTGAGCTTCACGTTGTTGTTATTCTTGATGTTCGGCCTTAGCGTCTTGTTCGTCTTGATCTTGACGTGCTCGCTCTTCCTCTTGGATACGTTGATGTTGCCTTTCTTGTGCTTGTGCGAGAGGTACTTGGTTTTGTCGGTGACGATGTGCTTACTCGTCGAATTGCTCTTGTGGACGATTTCCATGTAGAGGATTGCGAGATACTTGATGGTCTTGACGCGCGGATCGACGTAGAATGTTTGATGTTGGTGTACTTGAGCCGGAGAGGGTGTCGTTGGTGTGTCGACTCGAGCGTCTCCGTCTTGAGGATGAAGAAGTGGAAGAATGGTGGTTCACCAACAAGGCACGAATCTCGTCCATTCTTGCATCGTTCTCTTGTTTGTGAGCATTGATCTTGTTGTCGAAGTAGTGTAGCGACCAGACCTCAAACGGTTAAGTCTCTGTGCATGAGTGTCATCCCTGGATCGGTAATGCTGACATGCACAGTACTCGAGGAATTATAACAGAGTTTCAATCACACACTTATTACATCGAGTCCTCATAAAGGGTATGATTACACAAAAATATCATGGCTGAAGGCCATCTAAACTAGATAACTGTGGAAGCTTCGAAGGTAGATGAGTCCATCAACTCCAACGGCATAGCTGAGTGCAAAACAATGACCTATCGCACCTTATTCGTCGTCTGAGTAGTCTGCAACATAAAACGTTGCAGCCCGAAATGGGTCAGCACATGGAATATGCTGGCATAGTTACACTGTAAAGCAATAAAATGCAAGAACTATATCTACATGCAATATTTGGCTGGTGGAGGCTGTATGTTTCATGATTTTGCATAAAGCTAGTTTTTCCCTACAACAAAGGAATAAATTTATTAACTACTCCCATGTTGCCCATTATTTGAGAAGGTAACCCCAACTCAAATCCCAATTAGAAGTATCATAATTAACCCAATTCATATTAATTAAAGTAACATGATGAGATCACATCAATAGATTCAAGTACTAGATACTCAAGATGTCCATAATCGGGGACACGGCTAACCATGATTAGTTTATACACTCTACAGAGGTTTGCACACTTTTCCCCACAAGACTCGACCAGATCCATGATCGGATGATCGAGACATAGCCTTTCTGAAGCATTAGCTCTCTACACCGGGTAGACAGTACCACCTACATCCCTCTACATCTGCTAGTCTACCTCTTCAAGTGCACACACAACTTACTCAACTATGCCAGAGCCCATAATGGCTTATGGCTGCACACCGAAGCTTCTAGCATGAATAATCTTATGATCCCTTTGAGCCTGGGTGGCATTCCATAGGATAATCACACGGGTACCCTGGGATTTCCAAAAACAGACAACACTGGGTTCCCCAGGTGCCTCAACCAATCCACCCAGATGTGTATTAAAGTTGCCACCTTAATGTTATCCATGATTAAATAACTCACAAACTTCCATGTGTGAGTCACGATCCAATCCCCATCTACGAGCATGGCTAAGCAATAATAAGCATAACATATATTCCCGGGGTGATCAAAAGGTATTAGGTTCCTACCTCAAGCACTACAACCAAAACCACATGTTCCCAATCCTACTCATGCAAATAATTGAGGGGCAAAACTAATGCATAGTAAAAACTGGCTATAAAAGAGTATGATCAAAGTGTAACTTGCCTTGCTGACGATCTGCAAACTCTAGAGATTCATAGTAACAACCTCGCACTCCGGGTAATCTAGCGTAGGCAAACAATAACATACATAAGCAATCACTCAAACGAAACACGAGAAGAACCGAGAAAAGATCCAAATCGAACACGAAACAAGCAAACGGCTTAAACTAAAAAGAGTCAAAACCTAACATCAATATTAACATGTGAATTAGATCTTAGCAGTAGGCATGTGATTAGCTACGATTCGCAAAAAGATTCAACTCAAATGGAGCAACGAACTCAAAATACGAACAAAAAAAGATCGTTTACTAATCTGGACTAAACTCAAATTTTACAGTACCAAAATCTTGTTCAAGTTGGTTATCTGGAAAGAACAGAACGATACAAAGATTATCGCACTGGTTTCATCTAATTTGGATAAACGAGTAAAAAATTACGCTAGTTTAAAGATCATGGGCTAAATCACGATAAAACTATTCGCGGATAGGTCCCTGGCCGAAAATAAACTAAAAAGAAAAGACTAACGAATGAACGTTCGCTATCTGAACTAATTCGGCGAAAAGTGTTCGTTAGAACGAACGAACGGACGAACATTCGTTAAGTTACTAGATTAAAAATGAAAAACTGATCTAATCAACAAAACTGTGAAAACCTAAAAAAACCGGGCGGTCTGGTTCGTACCGGTTCGAGAAAACTGGCGGCGGCGGCGGGGTCAACGGCGGCGGCGGGGTCGGCGAACGACGGCGCGGCGGGGTCGGCGAACGACGGCGCGGCGGCAGCGGCGAACGACGGCACGGCGACGTTGCCACGGGGCGGCGCGATGCGAGGCGGCGGCTCCTGCGGCGGCGGCGGCGGGCGGCGGCGGCGGCAGGCGGCGATGGGCGGCACGGGTTGCGGCAGCGGCGGCGGAATGCGGGCAGGCGGGCGGCGGTGCTGGCAAGGGCGGGCGGCTTGCACGAGGGGGCGTCGTGTCGGAGTCGAAGAAGGACTCCGGCTCGGCTGAAGTCGGTGGCGGCAGCGCGGGCCGGCTTGGCTCGACTGGGCCTTCGGCCTAGTCGTACGGCGAAGCGTTTTTTAAATAATTTCACCCGAATAAAAATTCCTAATAAAATATAAAAAAAATTCTAAAAATGCAAAAAACAGTGAATATTTACTGGCCTAAAAATGCAATTTTAAAAAATGCATATTTTTCTAATTTAAATAAAATAGCAAATAAAAATACCAGAAAATTCATAATTTGATTTTAAAATTCTTTCTCCAATATTTCTCTTAATTTGAAGAAGTCATATTATCTTCTCTCATTTATTTTTAATATTGGAAATAGTTGGAGAGAAAAATAATAAAATCAAATTGATCCTTTCCTCAAATTTGAAATAAATTCAAATATGATTCTTGTGAAACCTCCAACTCTCTCCTTGGGTCCTTGAGTTGCTTAAGATTTCTAGGATCTCAACCAAATGCAAGAAATAAACATGATATGCATATGATGATCTAGATATAACATCCAAATTGAAAATTGGGATGTTACAAGTAGTCTCTTGTCCGTTGCTCGGAGAATCGCAAGTCGATGGCGAGATTTTCGATGCAGTCGCTCATTGTTTGTTGCTCTTGATGCAAAGCTCGTTGAGCACCAAAGAGGTGGCTCTTGGTGACGTAGGATGACATGTCCTCGTCTTGCTCGATGAAGAGTGGGTTAGTAGAAGAACTTGGCCTATCCATCATTCCAAGCAAATGTGTGAGTGGGAGAAAGAGAAGAACTTATACCAAATGTACCTTGATCGATGTTGAAGATGGATCAATGACCACTCAAATGTGGACAAGGAAATAGCACAATTGGTACCAATTCTTGTCGGTTCTCACACCTACACAAGTAAAAGCTTATGGTGGAGCTTGGTTAGGATGGTGGCAGAAAATTTGATGCAATTGTTAGTTAGCTTCAATAATGTTGGAAAAGATTCACAAGTTTGCAAATGCAACAAGTAGACCAATAGCAAGATGTGGTAAACACACACGCAAATAGATAAGTGGGGTCGTGCAACCAAGGGATGAGCCAAAATGTGGAGACCACGAAAATGCTCGTGTTGCACAACACTAGAGAGACGCTAGCACGATTGCACAATAGGCGGATACGGAACTTGTGCACAACCTACTAAGCAAAAATGCGACGACTCCTATCCCAAGTATGCTACATGTATGGTATACCGATGGTATGATCCAAGATGATCGGATATGACAATCTTAATGTAGTATGATGCTATGGTTCTTGCTTATAAGCTCTTTGCTTATCTTTCCCTTCTTGCTTAAAAGCTTGTTTGGCTCTTTCTCTTTTGAGCTCTTTTCTCATGCAAAACTTCACGAACCAAGATAGCAATTGTGTATGTGATGACAACTTTGTGACACAAAAGAGGATACCGAGATATGCACCACTATGATATGGTATGTATGCTATGGAGTATGATCACTAATGTGCACAAGTAACATTGCCGGCAATACTCAAAGGCTAGTCTCGATGGGTAATAAACGCAAAAGTAAGGCTATGATGTTTATCAATGCAATGGCATGGAAATGACAAAGATTTCGTCGAGGTTACTGTCCTTGGCGATGATGAGTCCTTTGCGAGGATGAGCGATGGTGATGTTGATGTCAAACTGTACCTATATAGCCGAAACACAATAGGACACGGAACCCCAACTTCAATTCTCAGAGACCAAAATGTGTCAAAGTCATCATAGTGCAAAATGGGTGAGCGATGGTGGTTGCTGAAAGCGGTGGTGGTATGCAAGTGCGTATGCGGAAGTGGCGGTGGAACGGGGGGAAACCGAACTGAAAAAATTCACTTGCGTCAGGAATGGTCGGACGATCGATGGTGGTCGGACGACTGGAAGTCGTTGTACATTCGGTGTCGGTCGGACGTCTGGTGCCTCGGCGATTTCGGGCAAGGGATGAACAGCTCGTTTTCGTGGAGGAGGAAGGTGGAGAGGTCAAATCTGAGCGATTTTGTGGATGGAAATAGTGGAGAAGATGGGGGAAAGCTAGATCCACATGTGGAAAAGCATATCCATGGATCAAATCCAACAAAACTTCATCACACCAACAAATCACAAAGTACTACACGCATGCTCCTAAGGGAAGGGTTGGTAGGAGTTAACCATCGCGCGATCCCGACCTCCACTCATAAGTGAAGGAAAAATGCCCAAGAGGCAACAATAATGTTGTTATTATATTTCCTTTGATAAATGTTATTAACCGGAAACTTAGTACATGTGTGAATACATAGACAAAACATAGTGTCCCTTGTATGCCTTTACTTGACAACTCGTTAATGAAAGATGGTTATGTTTCCTAACCATAGACATCTGTTGTCATTTGATGAATGGGATCACATCATTAGAGAATGATGTGATGGAAAAGACCCATCCATTAGCTTAGCAATATGATCGTTACAGTTTCATTGCTATTGCTTTCTTCATGACTTATACACGTTCCTCAGACTATGAGATTATGCAACTCCCGAATACCGGAGGAACACTGTGTGCTATCAAACGTCACAACATAACTGGGTGATTATAAAGATGCTCTACAGGTGTCTCCAAAGGTTTTTGTTGGGTTGGCATAGATCAAGATTAGGATTTGTCACTCCGTGTATCGGAGAGGTATCTCGGGGCCCTCTCGGTGATGCTCATCACTATAAGCCTTGCAAGCAATGTGACTAATGAGTTAGTTGTGGGATGAAGCATTACGGAACGAGTAAATAGACTGCCGGTAACAAGATCGAACTAGGTATGATGATACGAACGATTGAATCTCGGGCAAGTAACATACCGATGACAAAGGATACAACATATGTTGTTGTGCGGTTTGACCGATAAAGATCTTCGTAGAATATGTAGGAGCCAATACGAGCATCCAGGTTCCGCTATTGGTTATTGATCGGAGATGTGTAGGACATGGAACACAATAGGACACGGAACCACAACTCAAATTCGCAAAGACCAAAACGTGTCAAAATCATCATAGTGCGAAACGGGTGAGAGATGGTGGTTGTGGAAAGCGGTGGTAGTATGCAAGTGTGTATGCGGAAGTGGCGGTGGAACGGGGGGAAACTGAACTGAAAAAAATTAGTTACGTCAGGAATGGTCAGACGACCGATGGTGGTCGGACGACTGCAAGTCCTCGTATGTCCGTTGTCGGTCGGACGTCCGGTGCCTGGGCGATTTTGGGCACGGGATGAACAACTCGTTTTTGTGGAGGAGGAAGGCGGAGAGGTCAAAGCCAAGTGATTTTGTGGATGGAAATAGTGGAGAAGATGGGGGAAAGCTAGATCCACACGTGGCAAAGCATATCCATGGATCAAATCCAACAAAACTTCATCAAACCAACAAATCATAAAAAAGATTGGGGCTATTTTTGGCGGGGATTTTCGGATTTAGGACGAAATCAACAAAATCAAGCTAGAAAACAAACAGTAGGGGCTCCAAAAATGTGATCAACGTGGCTCATGATTCCAAGATGATGTAGGGTGGAACCCTAGAGTCTGATCTTTCACATTTGGAGGGGAATCCTACCAAGAACACGAAGAACACGAGAGGGGAAACGAGGGGAAAACATGAGAATACACTCAACCAACAAGAAGATAGTCACACATGCGCTAGATCATCGAGACACAAAGTGATACAAGATCCGAATCCAACAAAGGACGATACATAGGGTAATCGGTTCTTCTCCGATAGGAGGTCTTGAAGAGGGTCTTCTCCGAGAGGAGGTCTTGAATCCAAGTGGATCTTCTCCGAAGAGGTGTCGGTCCCTCGTGATGGAGTAGATCCGGATGGATGAGCGAGGCTCTATCTCACAATTGAGCTATCACAATGCTGACCCTAGCTAGGAGGTGGGAGAGGTCTATTTATAGTCTAAGTGGACGAAAGGGTAAGTGGCTTCGGCCCAACACACGGGCGAAAGCACATGCGTCGGACGTCGACGGTCACCGGTCGTCCGAAGGCTCATGAGGGTCCGGACAGCCGGTACTGGTCGGGCGTCCGATGTTTCGGCTCTGGTCAGGAATTGTCGGTCGTCCGGTCGGGGTCGTTCGTCCGGCCGCCCGGAAGTCTTCATTCTTCCGATGTTTTGGCTTGGGTGTGGTGGTGCCGGTCGTCCGGAGAGGCTCGGTCGTCCAGGCGCTGGGAGGTGTCGGACGTCCGATCGGCATCGGTCGTCCGGCCGCTGTAGCATGCAAGGGTTGGGACTTGGCTTGTTGTTTGGAGCCTCCAGGCGTCGGACGTCCGGTCGGCGTTGGTCGTCCGATGACTGGGAGTTTCGAGCGGCCCATCTTCTTGTCCGTTGAACTTGGTGTCCTCGCCGTCTTGTCCGTTGGGTGTAGCTGATCCGTGCCTCTCCTCCAAACACCTAATCACACATAGGGTCTCCGCATGAGGTAGTGGCCATGTCTCATAAGTAGAAAAGGGTAGTTCGGAGAGGAGCGAGTTCTCTTATCTTCGATAGCCTTTGCTCGAGCTCTTGTCATAGGTCCAAGTGGTGTCGTGGGAGATGTAGTCACGTCCATGGGGATGATCGTGGGATGCACCGCATCATGCGCCCTACAGGGCCGGCCGGCCTCCCCCTCTCCTCCTTTATATACTGGGGCAGGGGGCACCCCAAAGTACAATAGACAATCTCTTAGCCGTGTGTAGTGCCCCCCTCCACAGTTTAACACCTCGGTCATATCGTTGTAGTGCTTAGGCGAAGCCCTGCATGGGTAACATCATCAACACCGTCGCCACGCCGTCGTGCTGATGGAACTCTCCCTCGTCCTCAACTGGATCAAGAGCTCGAGGGACGTCATCATGCTGAATGTGTGTTGAACACAGAGGTGCCGTACGTTCGATACTTGGATCGGTTGGATCATGAAGACGTTCGACTACATCAACTGCTTTACTAAATGCTTCCGCTTTCGGTCTACGAGGGTACATGGACACACTCTGTCGTCTTGTTGCTATGCATCTCCTAGATAGATCTTACATGATCGTAAGAATTTTTTTGAATTACTATGTTCCCCAACAGTGGCATCTGAGCCAGTTCTATGCATAGATGTTTTATGCACGAGTAGAACACAAAGAGTTATGGGCGATAATAGTCATACTGCTTACCACCAACGTCTTACTTTGACCCATCACTAGAAGAGGAACTATAGCAAGTGGCTTGCAAAGCATGGCAAGAAGGCCATGAAAGCTGCTTTAGGAAAAGGTACACTTGTTGCATATGTTATAGACATTTACCTTGCTGACATAACTAGTAGCTCTTGGGTATTTGATACCAGATGGGTTGTTCACATTTGCAACTCGATGCAGGGGCTGGTAAGAACTAGGCATGTGGCACAAGGGGAGATTGACATCAGCGCCGGCAACAAAGCAAGAGTTGCTGCGTTGGAGGTCGGCACGATGCAACTTCAGCTTCTTTTTGGATTTATTTTGGAATTGAATAATTGTTATTACATTCCTGCACTTAGTCAGAACATTATTTCTGCCTCATGTTTGATGAGCCAGGGTTATGAATTCAATTTAAAGGACAATGGTTGTTCGTTTTATTTGAATGGTATGTTCCATGGCTATGCACCCATTGTTGATGGGCTATTTATATTGAATCTGGAACAGGACCCAGTCTATAACGTGAATGTGAAGAGGCATAAGCCTCATGAGATAAATCCGACACACTTCTGGCATTGCCGGCTTGGACACATTAGTCTGAAACGCATGAAGAAGCTTCATGATGATGGGCTCCTAACTTCGTCCGACTTTGAGTCGTTCGAGACATGCGAATCATGCTTGCTCGACAAGATAACTAAGTCTCCTATCGCAAAGAGTTGCGAGAGGGTGTCCGAGCTGTTGGAGGTTATACACAGTGATGTGTGTGGTCCAATGAGCACAACCGCCAGAGGTGGCTATCAGTACTTCGCGACTTTTACCGACGACTTGAGTAGATATGGATATATTTATTTGATGAGGCACAAGTCAGAAACCTTTGAAAAGTTCAAAGAGTTCCAGAACAAGGTTGAGAATCAGCTCGGCCAGACTACAAAGCTTCTACGATCTGATCGTGGAGGTGAGTACATGAGCCAGGAGTTTGATGAACATCTAAAAAGCCGAGGTATAGTACCTCAGCTCACACCTCCGGGTACGCCACAGAGAAACGGCATGTCAGAATTGAGGAATAGGACCTTGTTGGACATGGTCCGGTCTATGATGAGCAAATAGGATTTACCCTTGTCATTCTGGGGATACGCTCTAGATACTGCAGCTTTCACACTTAATAGAGTACCATCAAAATTCGTAGCCAAGACACCACATGAGATGTGGACCGGGAAGAGTCCCAGTTTGTCTTTTCTAAAGATTTGGGGTTGTGAAGCATTTGTCAAACGACTTATGTCAGACAAGCTTACACCCAAGTCGGATAAATGCATATTCATGGGATATCCGAGGGAAACCTTGGGATATAGCTTCTACAACCGTGAAGAGAACAAAGTGTTTGTTGCTCGGATCAGGGTTTTCCTTGAGAAAGAGTTTCTCAGTCGGGAGGCCAGTGGGAGGACGGTCCGACTCAAAGAAATTCGAGGACCACTCGAGGACGGCTCGGATGGTGATGAGATCATACCGGAGTCAGTCAAGGGACCCGTAGTGGAAGCGTCACCGGAACCACGGAGGTTAGAAAGATTGCACAAAGTGCATGGCGTATTGTTGCTAGAAAGCGACGAGCCGACCACATATGCGGAAGCGATGGTGAGCCCAGACTCCAAGGCATGTCTAGAGGCCATGAGATCCGAGTTAAAGTCCATGGATGAGAATCAAGTCTGGGACTTGGTTGATCCGCCGCCTGGCATAACAACCATTGGTTGCAAATGGGTCTTTAAGAAGAAAACCGATGTGGATGGAAATGTTCAGATCCACAAAGCTCAGCTTGTCTCTTAGGATTATGGACAAGTTCAAGGAATTGACTATGATGAGACTTACTCGCGAGTAGCGATGCTGAAGTCGGTGAGGATCGTACTAGCTATAGCTGCATATTTCGATTACGAGATATGGCAGATGGATGTCAAGACGGCTTTCCTTCACAGAAATTTAATCGAGGGCATGCATATAATACAGCCCGAGGGTTTTGTTAATCCGACTAGTGCTAGTAAGGTATGCAAGCTCAAGAGATCCATTTATGGGTTGAGGCAAGCATCTCAGAGCTGGAATATTCGTTTTGATGAGGTCGACACTGGTCTCGGTTTCATCAAAAGCAAAGAGGATGCTTGTTTATACAAGAAGTTAAGTGGGAGCTCGATAGTGTTTTTGATCTTGTATGTGGATGGCATATTGTTGATCGGGAACGATGTTTCGATGCAAAACTCGGTCAAGGAATCATTGAATGGCAAGTTTTCGATGAAGGACCTTGGTGAGGCAGTCTATATTTTAGGCATTAAGATCTATAGAGATAGATTGAGGAGGCTGCTTGGCTTAAGCCAGAGCACATACATGGATAAAGTGTTGAAGTGGTTCAACATGAGTGAGGCAAAGAAAGGGTTCTTGCCACTCTCACATGGTATAAGGCTAAGTGAGACTCAGAGTCCTTCGACATCTGATGAGCGAAGCAGGATGAGTAGGATTCTGTATGCCTCAGCAATTGGTTCCATCAGTATGTTATGATATGTACAAGGCCCGATGTTGCTTTTGCAATAAGCCCAATAAGTAGATACTAGGCCAACCCAGGTGAGAGTCACTGCGTAGCGGTAAAGACTATTTTGAAGTACCTGAGAAGGACTAAAGAGATGTTCCTAGTTTATGGAGGTGAGGAAGAGCTCGTCGTAAGGGGTTACACCGATGCTAGTTTCCAAATCGATAGAGATGATTGTCGATCACAGTCTGGCTTCGTGTATGTCATGAACGGAGGAGCAGTGAGATGGATGAGTTCCAAGCAAGATGCGGTGGCTGATTCTAGCTACCACAGAAGCCGAATACATTGCAGCTTGTGAAGCTGTGAAGGAAGGTGTTTGGATCCGGAACTTTCTGGATGATCTTGGTATTTTCCCAGCCTCGGTAAAACCATTGGACCTTTATTGTGATAATTCGGGTGCCATCGCACAAGCCAAGGAGCCGAGGAATCACCACAAGGTTGGCCACATAGATCGGAAATATCACCTGATACGAAAGATCGTAAAGAATGGTGATGTAGAGTTATGCAAAATTCACATGGATGCAAATGTTGCAGATCCGTTGACTAAGCCGCTTCCACAACCCAAGCATGAGGGGCACGTTAGAGCTATGGGCATTCGATGTCTATTTGATTGACTCTAGTGCAAGTGGGAGACTGTTGGAGATATGCTCTAGAGGCAATCATGTATGATGATATTTCCTTGTGTTCATGAATAAAGATAGTCCTTGGACATTATCAATGATGTATATGAGCAAGTATGTGACTTGTTTGTGGGACTATGCATTGTATGATTACTGTCCTAAAAGGTCCCTAGTCGAAAGGGCTGTGTGGACGCGCAGCCAACTAGACTAGCATTTGACATGGTGGATGGCTTGGTCTCACTAGCCATGGAGCATTGGATGCTAACCGGATAACATGGACTCAGAAGGATCTGGTCGGATTCGACGTAGTCGGATCCGAGTCGAGATAAGGTGTGACTCGGACAGACCCAACTATGAGACGCAACGATATGTCATTTGTTACTCTCTGGTACAACATATGTTCTATGTCCTAAGACCTGAGCTGACGCATGTACTCGGGATGGTGACAGACTTGCTTTGGGCCGACCAAACGCTACTCCGTGACTGGGTAGTTACAAAGGTAGGTTTCGGGTTTGTCCAGTCCCATACTGCGAGACATGCTCGAGCAAGATGGGATTTGCCCCTCCGATAAGAAGAGATATACTCTAGGCCCCTCGTGTGATCCGACCAGGATAAGCATGGCCATGCAACAAGGATTATGAGATAATCCAGTTTGTGGTCAGTATCACTGGAACAAGAAAGAGGTCGGGCTAGCACAAGGATGACAGTCTCGCCTTGAGCCCGACAACATATATCGTGAGGCAAAGGGAATGGAAGTGTGACACATAGTACAGGTTCACCTAACAAGCTTCATAGTCTGCTTGGGGGTTAGCATGCCTTGATAGAGGCCGCTACCAACTGTGCATGTCGGAGGTGATCCGAACTATGACCAAGCCGACTTGAACCTAAGGGGTCGCGCTCTTAAGGAAGGAACCTACGAGGTCGGTTTGGAGGACACTGGTTGGATGTGATCTGAGCTAGACTTGGAACACGCCCGAGTAGACTTTCGGCTTTAGGATCCGTGCAAGGCCCATGTTTTGAGCCCGTGAGGGATGCCTATAAAAGGTGGAGGTGCAGCACACTTATTTAGTTGATCGCTTCGGTGTTGTCACTAGGGTTTGCATGTGTTGCGAATAGCCACCTCCACTCGCCGCCGGTTGTGTGATCGGACCTAGCAGTCCGCCACACAATGTTCCTCTTGCACGCATGGATGCCATTAGAGGCGGTGCACTTGCGTCGCTCCGGCGAACCTGTACGTGGGAACCGATGACTAGTTGTTCGAGGGATATCGGACAAGCACTAGTGCAGAACCGGGCAATAGCACCGGTTCGTAAGGCCCTTTAGTGCCAGTTACATAACCGGCACTAAATTGTGGTCACTAAAGCCCCCCCCCCCTTTAGTACCGGTTCAGCACGAACCGGTGCTAAAGGGAAACCACGTGGCACGAGCCAGCTCCGGGGGCCTGGAGCCCTTTAGTACCAGTTGGTAAGACCAACCGGTACTATAAGGTTTGGGGTTTTTTTAGTTTTATGATTTATTTTTCATTTAATTTTGTGTTTCCATTTTAATTCTTTTTCGTTTGCTGGTATTTTACGATACTACACATTGTACACGTTATGCATATATATATATATATGTATATATATATATATATATATATATAAATAGAATTTCTAGTAGAACCAATCATCGAGTTCAACATGATTGTCATGATATAAGCGTTCATATATAAC
This sequence comes from Triticum dicoccoides, assembly GCF_002162155.2. Taxonomy (NCBI): domain Eukaryota; kingdom Viridiplantae; phylum Streptophyta; class Magnoliopsida; order Poales; family Poaceae; genus Triticum; species Triticum dicoccoides. The sequence continues at coordinate 72,213,286 of NC_041381.1, forward strand.
ACCACAAAAGCAAATCACTTAAGTTCAGAACGAAGAACACGGACATGAAAGGACAAGTACTAATTAAGAGCAGCATGAAGAACTAGCTAAACACTCCTGCTAGCTACTCTCTCTCTGGTAAAATAGCATAGAACATGTATAGCTCTCCTGATTGATCATACTGGAGCATGCCGATGAACCTGTTTCCTAATCGTGGGCTGCGCTTCTCATTGCTGCCCCCTAGTACTTCTCTGCGATCATTAACAATTTTCCTCCAATCTTTCACTATTAAGCATTCATCGCTTCTAGAAATCTTGAATGCATTCATGTGCAATGCAGGATATCTTGGCCGTAAGCTAACAATTGACATCTGACCTTTAGTCTCGATCCCCTGAGGCACAACTGTCATTGGGAGTTCCTGTTGAAGAACATCGTATAGTACTTAATTAATATACTTAGCAATGAAAGTTTAGCAAAAAAAATATGTATGCAAAATATGCACTGAGGACAAATAGTAAATATCTTACCATCATTCCTAAATAGATGTGACCGTAGTTCAATACCATCACTATTGGTCGCACGTTTTGAGTACTAACATTTCTAAGTGCAGGAAGAAAATTTGTCTTGACAGTATGAAGATCCTCAAGCCATGAAACATAATGACTTATCTCCTCGCAGTTTAGTTCAGCGCCGGGACAGTAGTAAGTCCTGTCTACCAAGCGCCGAACATGTTTGGTTGAATGGAGATAAGCTGTCAATAGAAATTAGTTGTCAGTTATTTTTGAATAAGTAATATTAAAGACAAAAATATAGTTGAGAAGAACTCACATAATGGTAAAACTGGAGGCGTCTGCACATCGACCCATATGTCTCTATTACCTTCAATATCATCTTCCGGACGAATATCAAAGGTGATAACCATACCAGGCTCAAATGCATAAGCCTTGCATAGTGCTTGCCAAGTTTTGCATTCAAAATAGGTGTACGTGTGTGCATTGTATACTTTGACGTTGAAAGTATAACCATCATGCTCAGTTTTCAGGTAAGCTCTCTTTACCTCCATAGTTTCCATATCTTTGAAACCTATCTTATCCAAGACAAAAATTCTTGCATGGCAGGGGATGCGCTAGTAGAATAGGGAAAATTAAAAATTATAAGTCAGGCAAATGAAGCATATATAAGTCATGCTTAATTACGAAAACAGACTTGTCGTTGTGACTTACTGTATCGAATTCAAAAGTCTCATCCAGCTTGATGCTGAATCGCCTACCATCAACAAGGAAATTTCTGTCGCATTGGCCGCGCTGGTCTTCACAGTATTCGCACATAATGAAATTTTTTCCGTCGTCAGACGACATTTCCTATGTTCATATTAGGCGAAACATTAAACACTTACTAATTCAATTAATTCAACTACTTCTATTAATTCAACTAAGCATTTACTAAAAATAAACTAGTTATATTAATTCAATTAGTTCAACTAAGCATTTACTAAAAATAAACTAGTTTTATATATTAATTCAACTAGTTCAACTAAACATTTACTAAAAATAAACTAGTTATATTAATTCAACTAGTTCAAAGTAAGCATTTACTAAAAATAAACTAGTTCTATATATTAATTCAACTAGTTCAACTAAACATTTACTACAAATAAACTAGTTATATTAATTCAACTAGTTCAAAGTAAGCATTTACTAAAAATAAACTAGTTCTATATATTAATTCAACTAGTTCAACTAAACATTTACTAAAAATAAACTAATT
>NC_041381.1:72215691-72217106 GCF_002162155.2 Triticum dicoccoides
ACGGGCGCGACGGGGGCGGCGACGACGACGGGCGGCCGGGGCGGCGACGACGACGGGCGGCGGGGGCGCGCGACGACGACGATGACGGGCGGCGGGGGCGGCGAGGGCGAAGGCACGGTGGCGCGGCGGCGGCGGCGTCTGCTAGATCGATGTCTCGCGCGAGAAGTGGAACAAAGTGGCGACGATAACTGATTTTTCGTACGTGGAGTATATATAGGGGGAGCCTTTAGTACCGGTTGAAGCCACCAACCGGTACTAAAGACTAATTTTTGCCAGCCCAAGCGGCGGGAAACGTGGGCCTTTAGTACCGGTTGGTGGCTCCAACCGGTACTAAAGGGCAACACATTAGTACCGGTTTGAGCCTCCAACCGGTACTAATGCCCGTGCGCTGCCACCCGCTATGCGCTACGTTTAGTCCCACCTCGTCGAGCGAAGGGCAGCCGCACTGGTTTATAAACCCAGCCGTGGCTGCCCTTTCGAACTCCTCTATATAGCAGGCTTCTGGGCCTAATTAGGGCGCGCTGCACTGTGAGCCTGCTGGCCCTACTAGGTATGTATTTGCACAGCCAAGGTCTGGCAGGCCCACTGGGCAGCGCCCCAACATGTTTTTTATATTTTTTTTCTTTTCTGCATTATTTACTTTCTTCTATTTATTTTTGAGTAATTTTTTATATAGTTATTTCTTTTCTGCTTTATTTTTTTCTTCTATTTATTTCTGAATAGTTTTTTTGCTGTATTTAGTTTCTTCGTGAAGTTTTTTGCTTAATATAATTTATTTTCTTCTATTTATTTTTGAGTAATTTGTTTATATAGTTATTCCTTTTCTGCTTTATTTTTTTCTTCTATTTATTTCTGAATAGTATTTATTTTCTTCTATTTATTTTTGAGTAATTTGTTTATATAGTTATTTCTTTTCTGCTGTATTCAGTTTCTTTGTGAATATTTTTGCTTTATATAATTTTTTTCCTTTTTTGCATTATTTATTTTCTTCTATTTATTTCTGAGTAGTTTCCTCTTCTTCTTCTTCTTCTTCTTCTTCTTCTTCTTCTTCTTCTTCCTACTCCTCCTCCTCCTCCTCTTCTTCTTCTTCTTTTTCTTCTTCATCTTCTTCCTCTTCTTCTTCTTCTTCCTCCTCTTCTTCTTCCTCTTCTTCCTCTTCTTCTTCTTCTTCTTCTTCTTCTTCTTCTTCTTCTTCTTCTTCTTCTTCTTCTTCTTCTTCTTCTTCTTCTTCTTCTTCTTCTTCTTCTTCTTCTTCTTCTTCTTCTTCTTCTTCTTCTTCTTCTTCTTCTTCTTCTTCTTCTTCTTCTTCTTCTTCTTCTTCTTCTTCTTCTTCTTCTTCTTCTTCTTCTTCTTCTTCTTCTTCTTCTTCTTCTTCTTCTCCTCCTCCTCCTCCTCCTCCTTCTCCTCCTCCTCCT
>NC_041381.1:72219120-72226380 GCF_002162155.2 Triticum dicoccoides
TTCTTCTTCTTCTTCTTCTTCTTCTTCTTCTTCTTCTTCTTATTTCTGCGTAGTTTTTTGTATAGTTTTTTCTTTTCTGTTATATTTATTTTCTTCTATTTATTTGTGAGTAGTTTTTCATCTAGTTTGCCAAAATTCAACATTTTCAGAGTTCATTTTGTAGTGATTTTCAATTTCATGGTCATTTTGTAAACGATTGAAAAATAGCAAATATAATTTTTTTTCTTTTCTGCTTTATTTTTTCTTCTACTTATTTCTGAATAGTTTATCTTTTTTGCTATATTTATTTTCTTCTATTTATTTCTGAGTAGTTTTTTTATTTTATTTTTTTCTTTTCAGCTATAGTTTTTCTTTGTTTTTTGCTATTTTTTCTTTTCTGCAAAACTTGATGGTCAAAGTCTGGAGTTATAACTTAAAAAAAAGAAATGTCGACGTGCAATTAGTTTTTGCCATAAGAGAAGAAGTCCGGAGTTGTAATAAGTTATTAAAAATAAAAAAGAGGTGCAACGCTCGCTAATTTGCTTCAAGCCATTCGGAATAGTGTAAACTGCACTGCGCATAGCTCCATGCAGTCTACCGTATTCCTGAAGGCTTGAAGCTAAGCAACGTGAGCATTGAGCCTCTTCTTCATCGTCTCTGCACTCAGGGCTTATAAACCGCTCCTAGTCCCTCTCACTTCGCGAGGTGGGACTAAAAAACAGCTTGCCATAACCTCATTAGTACCGGTTCGTGGTACGAACCGGTACTAAATGGTGGTGGTGGGGCCATAGCCTGACCGCAGGCTGACACAGCCTCTTTAGTACCGGTTCATGGCATGAACCGGTACTAAAGGTTCGCCACGAACCGGTGCTATTGATCGCCGCCACGAACCGGCACTAGTGTACACATTAGTGCCGGCTGAAATTCCAACCGGCACTATTGTGCTTCACATTTGACCCTTTTTCTACTAGTGAAGGAGGAGAAGATCCACGCGGACACACTGCCCCAACTCTTCTTCTGCTACACGACACTGCGCGTCTAGTGGTAACGATATGTGATCCATCTCCCTTAGCATGTTCCCGGATGTTCTGCGCGTAGGAAAATTTTAATTTGCAGTCGACGCACCCTACCGTAGAACCCAACAAATGTCTGGGTACCATAACCACTTGACTCAGCTGGGAGTTAATCTTCCTGATGATAGTGTCATTGACAGAGTTCTTCAATCACTGCCACCAAGCTATAAAGGCTTCATGATGAACTATAATATGCAAGGGATGACGAAAACGATTCCTGAGCTTTTCGCAATGCTAAAGGCCGTGGAGGTAGAAATCAAGAAGGAGCATCAAGTGTTGATGGTCAACAAGACCACTAGTTTCAAGAAAAAGAGCAAAGGGAAGAAGGGGAACTTCAAGAAGAATAGCAAGCAAGATGCTACTCCCGGGAAGAAGCCCAAGTCTGGACCTAAGCCTGAAACTGAATGCTTCTACTTCAAAGGGACTGGTCAGCAGAACTACCCCAAGTATTTGGCGGATAAGAAGGATGGCAAAGTGAAAGGTATATTTGATATACATATTATTGATGTGTACCTTACTAATGCTCGTAGTAGCGCCTTGGGTATTTGATACTGGTTCTGTTGCTCATATTGCAACTCGAAACAGGGGCTCCGGATTAAACAAAGATTGGCTAAGGACGAGGTGACGATGAGTGTCGGAAATGGTTCCAAGGTCGATGTGATCGCTGCCGGCACGCTACCTCTACATCTACCTTCGGGATTAGTTTTAGACCTGAATAATTGTTATTTGGTGCCAGCGTTGAGCATGCACATTATATTTGGACCTTGTTTGATGCGAGACGGTTATTCATTTAATTCAGAGAATAATGGTTATTCTATTTAAAAGAGTAATATCTTTTATGGTCATGCACCCTTGTTGAGTGGTCTATTTTTGTTGAATCTCGATCGTGGTGATACACATGTTCATAATATTGAAGCCAAAAGATGCAAAGTTGATAATGATAGTGCAACTTATTTGTGGCACTGCCGTTTAGGTCATATTGGTGTAAAGCGCATGAAGAAACTCCATGTTGATGGGCTTTTGGAATCACTTGATTATGAATCACTTGGTGCTTGCGAATCATGCCTCATGGGCAAGATGACTAAAACTCCGTTCTCCAGAACAATTGAATGAGCTACTAACTATTGGAAATAATACATACTGATGTATGCGGTCAAATGAGTGTTGAGGCTCGTGGCGGGTATCATTATTTTCTTACCTTCATAGATGATTTGAGCAGATATGGGTATATCTACTTAATGAAATATAAGTCTGAAACATGTGAAAAGTTCAAACAATTTTAGAGTGAAGTGGAAAATCATCGTAACAAGAAAATAAAGTTTCTACAATCTGATCGTGGAGGCGAATATTTGAGTTACGAGTCTGGCCTTCATTTAAAACAATTTGGAATAGTTTCGCAACTCACGCCACCTGGAACACCACAGCGTAATGGTGTGTCCGAACGTCGTAACCGTACTTTATTGGATATGGTGCGATCTATAATGTATCTTACTGATTTACCGCTATCGTTTTGGGGTTATGCTTTAGAGACGGCTGCATTCACGTTAAATAGGGCACCATCAAAATACGTTGAGACGACACCTTATGAACTGTGGTTTGGCAAGAAACCAAAGTTGTCGTTTCTTAAAGTTTGGGGTTGCGATGCTTATGTGAAAAAGCTTCAACCTGATAAGCTCAAACCGAAATCGGAGAAATGCGTCTTCATAGGATACCCAAAGGAAATTGTTTTTTACACCTTCTATCACAGATTCGAAGGGAAGATATTCGTTGCTAAGAATGGATCCTTTCTAGAGAAGGAGTTTCTCTCGAAAGAAGTGAGTGGGAGGAAAGTAGAACTTCATGAGGTAATAGTACCTTCTCCCGAATTGGAAAGTAGTTCATCAAAGAAATCAGTGCTCGTGATTCCTACACCAGTTAGTGAGGAAGCTAATGATGATGATCATGAAACTTCAGATCAAGTTGCTACCAAACCTCGTAGGTCATCCAGAGTACGGTCCGCACCAGAGTGGTACGGTAATTCTATTCTGGAAGTCATGTTACTAGACCATGATGAACCTACGAACTATGAGGAAGCGATGATGATCCCAGATTCCGCGAAATGGCTTGAGGCCATGAAATCTGAGATGGGATCCATGTATGAGAACAAAGTGTGGACTTTGGTGGACTTGCCCGATGATTGGCAAGCCATAGAAAATAAATGGATCTTCAAGAAGAAGACTGACGCTGACGGTAATGTTACTGTCTTCAAAGCTCGACTTGTTGCGAAAGGTTTTCGACAAGTTCAAGGAGTTGACTACGATGAGACCTTCTCATCCGTAGATATGCTTAAGTCTGTCCGAATCATGTTAGCAATTGCTGCATTTTATGATTATGAAATTTGGCAAATGGATGTCAAATCTGCATTCGTTAAATGGATTTCTTAAAGAAGAGTTGTATATGATGCAACCAGAAGGTTTTGTTGATCCAAAAGGTGCTAACAAAGTGTGCAAGCTCTAATGATCCATTTATGGACTGGTGCAAGCCTCTCGGAGTTGTAATATGTGCTTTGATAGTTTGATCAAAGCACATGGTTTTATACAGATGTTTGGAGAAGCCTGTATGTACAAGAAAGTGAGTGGGAGCTCTGTAGCATTTCTAATATTATATGTGGATAATATATTGTTGATTGGAAATGATACAAAATTTTTGGATAGCATAAAAGGATACTTGAATAATAATTTTTCAATGAAAGACCTCGGTGAAGCTGCTTACATATTGGGCATCAAGATCTATAGAGATAGATAAAGACGCTTAATTGGACTTTCACAAAGCACATACCTTGATAAACTTTGGAAGAAGTTCAAAATGGATCAATCAAAGAAAGGTTCTTGCATGTGTTACAAGGTGTGAAGTTGAATCGGACTCAATGCCCGATCACTGCAGAAGATAGAGAGAAAATGAAAGTCATTCCCTATGCGTCAACCATAGGTTCTATCATGTATGCAATGCTGTGTACTAGACCTGATGTGTGCTTTGCTATAAGTATAGCAGGTAGGTACCAAAGTAATCCAAGAGTGGAGCACTTGATAGCGGTCAAGAACATCCTGAAATACCTGAAAAGGACTAAGGTTATGTTTCTCGTTTATGGGGGTGACAAAGAGCTCGTCATAAATGGTTACGTCGATGCAAGCTTTGACACTGATCCGGATGACTCTAGGTCGCAATCTGGATACATATTTATCTTGAATGGTGGAGCTGTCAGTTGGTGCAGTTCCAATGTGACGCCCAGATACTTAAGCTACAGTGAACCTCTGCTAAAGATGCCACGTCACCTCGATTACTGTTGCTAATCTCGCGTTAGTTCGAAACCGATTTGGATTCAAATTAAAAATCAGGCAAACAACAAAAGTTTTCAAACTTTAAAACTAAAATGTTCGAGTTGTGCCAAAAGAATGCAACGATAATTGTGGTGCAGAAACCCCACTTTTGTAAAATATTTTACTACTCTAAAAATGATTAAAACAGTAGTTGAGACGATTAAATAAGTGCCTTTGATATTTTAAGAAATGCTATATTATTTTTATTTTGAGGTAAAAAAATTTAGAATAGTGGATTATTTTGAAACACTATTTTTGGAGCTATTGTCATATTTTACTAAACTAAAAATAAAGTGTAACTAAAATAAAACAGAAAAGAATAAAAAAACAACAAAAGAAAATAAAAGCGGCCCCCCTCGCTGGGCCTCGGCCCAGCTGGCCACTGGGCTAGCCAGGGCGACCCAGCCGGTGCCCTACTCCGCTCCTCCATATCCCCACTCTGGGGAAACCCTAACCCATTACCACCCACTCGCCCCCCCATTACTCTCTCCTTCCCCCTGAACCGATCTGGATCAGGGCACCCCTCGCGTCCGCTCGCCGTCCCCGCCGCCACTTCGCCGTCTCCCACCCCGGCGCCGCCCCACCATCGATGCCACCGCCCGATCTCGAAGGTCGCGTCACCCGCCCCCGACGCCGCTGAACCTTGTCGTCGACGGAGCACCACCACCGCTCAGATCGCCGCGCCGCTGCCCTCCTCCTCGCTGGACCGCCCCGCCGTCATCTCCTCCATCACCTGAGCGCTGGATTGGAGCCGACTCGACACCATCTGCCTCCATCTCCTTCGTCGGACGCTGCCGCTACCTCGCCGTCGATCCCCTCGACTCCGGCACCCTCTGGCTGCCCTGAGCCCTCTGCCGGTCCTCTATGAGCCCCTCCCACATCCTCCCCTCTTCCCTTGTGCTCTGGCTCCCCCACTAGCTAGCCCCGCCACCGCGTCCGAGAACCCGTCACCCGCATGTGCCTTGATGCTCTAAGCCCGGACATGCTCCGGCCGAACCCGTTGCCCCTTCCTCACCATGCCTTTGCCGCCGCTGGCCTATTGCTGCACCCCTCCTTGCTGCTACCTTGCTGCTGCTCTCGCTCCACACCTCCCCGGTTGCTGCCGCGCGCGCGTGCCCGAGTCCATGGTGTCTGGTGCCTGCCCCGCCTCATTGGCCCTGCTCCGGCCGCGACCACGGCTGCCGTGCGCCCACGCCCGAGCGCCCTTGGGCGTGCGCCCGATCGGGCAGTGATACGTCTCCAACGTATCTATAATTTTTGATTGTTCAATGCTATTATATTACCCCTTTTGGATGTTTATGGGCTTTATTTCACACATTAATATCATTTTTGGGACTAACCTACTAACCGGAGGCCCAACCCGTATTGCTGTTTTTTTGCCTATTTCAGTATTTTGAAGAAAAGGAATATCAAACGGAGTCCAAACGGAATGAAACCTTCGGGAGCGTGATTTTTGGAACGAACGTGATCTAGAGGACTTGGAGTGCAAGTCAAGAAGCAATCAAGGCGGCCAGGAGATAGGAGGGCGCGCCTACCCCCTGTGAGCGCGCCCCCTGTCTCCTGGGCCCCTCGGGCGGCCACCGACGTACTTCTTCCTCCTATATATACCCACGTACCCCGAAAACATCTAGGGAGCCAACGAAAAACAATTTCCACCGCAGTAAACTTCTGTATCCGTGAGATCCCATCTTGGAGCCTTCGCCGGCGCTCCACCGGAGGGGGAATCGACCATGGAGGGCTTCTACATCAACACCATAGCCCCTCCGATGAGTTGTGAGTAGTTTACCACAGACCTTCGGGTCCATAGTTATTAGCTAGATGGCTTCTTCTCTCTTTTTGGATCTCAATACCATGTTCTCCCCCTCTCTTGTGGAGATCTATTCGATGTAACTCTTTTTGCGGTGTGTTGGTCGAGATCCGATGAATTGTGGGTTTATGATCAAGTTTATCTATGATAAATATTTGAATCTTCTCTGAATTCTTTTATGTATGATTCAGTTATCTTTGCAAATCTCTTCGAATTATCAGTTTGGTTTGGCCTACTAGATTGATCTTTCTTGCCATGGGAGAAGTTCTTAGCTTTGGGTTCAATCTTGCCGTGTCCTTACCCAGTGACAAAAAGGGTTGCAAGGAACGTATTGTATTGTTGCCATCGAGGATTAAAAGATCGGGTTTATATCATATTGCATGAGTTTATCCCTCTACACCATGTCATCTTTCTTAATGCGTTACTCAGTTCTTATGAACTTAATACTCTAGATGCATGCTGGATAGCGGTCGATGTGTGGAGTAATAGTAGTAGATGCAGGCAGGAGTCGGCCTACTTGTCACAAACGTGATGCCTATATACATGATCATGCCTAGATAATCTCATAATTATTCGCTTTTCTATCAATTGATCAACAGTAATTTGTTCACCCACCGTCTTACTTATGCTATCTTGAGAGAAGCCACTAGTGAAACCTATGGCCCCCGGGTCTATCTTTTATCATATAAGCTTTCAATCTACTTTTATTTGCATATTTACTTTTTGCATCTATATTATAAAATACCAAAAATATATTTACCTTATCATACTATCTCTATCAGATCTCACTTTCGCAAGTGGCCGTGAAGGGATTGACAACCCCTTTATTGCGTTGGTTGCGAGTTCTTTGTTTGTTTGTGTAGGTGCGTGGGACATTTGAGGAGCCTCCTATTAGATTGATACCTTGGTTCTCAAAAACTGAGGAAAATACTTACGCTACTTTACTGCATCACCCTTTCCTCTTCAAGGAAAACCAACGCAAGCTCAAGACGTAGCAGGCAGCGCCCATAGCTCATGCGCCCGTAACCCGCTAGCGTTGGCGCCC
>NC_041381.1:72226761-72245092 GCF_002162155.2 Triticum dicoccoides
CAGTGCCTATGACAAACGGGGCCCATGCCCAGAACATATAAAAAATGTTTTAAAAAAATAAATAAATTAATTAACTTAATTTAATTTAATTTAATATAATTACCTAATTAGTTAATTAAATTTTTAGGTTAGTTATAAACAAAGAATGGCATGTGGGTCCCAGGCCCTAGTTGACCAGTCAAGTGTTGACTGCTCAACTACTGACTGGACCCCCTTGGACCGCACCTGTCAGCCTCACATTACAATCTATTGGGTACAACTCTGTGTACCCCTAGCATTTTAATATTTTGTTATGAGTTAAAATGATTTTTCAAATTGATTAAAACTTTGGAAATTAATATAAAATAAAGCGTAGCTCAGATGAAAATACTTTGTACATGAAAGTTGCTCAGAATGACGAGTCGAATCCGAATACGCAGTTTGTTCGCTCGCCACACGTCCCTAACATAGCGAACCTGCAACATTTCACCTCTGGTTCATCTGTTCGAAAATGCGAAACACCGGGGATACTTTCCCGGATGTTTCCCCCCTTCGCCGGTATTACCTACTACCACGTTAGGGCACACCTAACACCGCTCATTGTCATGTCATGCATCATCATGCATATGTTTGCATTATATTTATTGTTTCTTCCCCCTCTTCTCTCGCTAGACACTGATACTGATGCTGCTGCTATCCACAGTACAACTATGAAGTTGACGACCCCTCCTTCTTGCGAGAGCAACCATGCAAGCCCCCCCTTGATCACCAGATATCCCCTATTCCTTCACTCTACTGCTTGCATTAGAGTAGTGTAGCATGTTACTGTTTCAGTTAATCCTATTCTGTTGCATAGCCTGTCATTGTTGCTATAGTTGTTGATACCTTACCTGCAATCCTAAATGCTTAGTATAGGATGCTAGTTTATCATCTGTGGCCCTACATTCTTGTCCGTCTGCCTTGCTATACTATCGGGCCATGATCACTCGGGAGGTGATCATGGGTATATACTATACATACATACTATACAGATGGTGACTAAAGTCGGGTCGGCTCATAGAGTACCCGCGAGTGGATCTTTGTGGCGGAGCGACAGGGCAGGTTGAGACCACCTAGGCGAGAGGTGGGCCTGGTCCTGGTCGGCGTCTGCGGTTACTTCAAAATAACACGCTTATCAAGATCCTGGTATTTGATCTAATTCTGGCCACTGGCCTATACGCACTAACGAACTACGCGGGAACAGTTATGGGCACTCGACGTCGTGGTATCAGCCGAAGCCTTCTTGACGTCAGCGACTAAGCGGCGCACGTCGGGTTGGACTGGAACGCCTGCCCTTGTATAAGGGAGGCTAGGTCTGCTCACCGGCCGCGTTCGCAACATGCAGGTGTGCAATGGGCGATGGGCCCAGACCCCTGCGCGCATAGGATTTAGACCGACGTGCTGACCTCTCTATTGTGCCTAGGTGGGGCTGCGACGTGTTGATCTTCTGAGGCTGGGCATGACCCAGTAAAGTGTGTTCGGCCAGAGGGATCGAGTGTGTTGGGTTATGTGGTGCACCCCTGCAGGAAAGTTTATCTATTCGAATAGCCGTGTCCCTCGATAAAAGGATGACCTAGAATTGTACCTTGACCTTATGACAACTAGAACCGGATACTTAATAAAACACACCCAGACAAGTTCCAGAGACAACCCGGCGATCACTTTTCCACAGGGTGACAAGGGGAGGATTGCTGGGTAGGATTATGCTATGCGATGATACTTGGAGAACTTCAATCTACTCTCTTCTACATGCTGCAAGATGGAGGCTGCCAGAAGCGTAGTCTTTGATAGGACTAGCTATCCCCCTCTCATTCTGGCATTCTGCAGTTTAGTCCACTGATATTGCCTCTTTACACACATACTCATGCATATGAAGTGTAGATCCTTGCTTGCGAGTACTTTGGATGAGTACTCACGGTTGCTTTGCTCCCTCTTTTCCACCTTTTCCCCTCTTCTTCTCGGATGCCGCAACCTGACGTTGGAGCTCAGGAGCCAGACGCCACCGTCGATGACTACTCCTACTACACTGGAGGTGCCTACTTCTACGTGCAGGCCGCTATCGACGACCAGGAGTAGTTTAGGAGGATCCCAGGCAGGAGGCTTGCGCCTCTTTCGATCTGTATCCTAGTTTGTGCTAGCCATCTTATGGCAACTTGTTTAACTTATGTCTGTACTCAGATATTGTTGCTTCCGCTGACTCGTTTATGTTCGAGCACTTTTATTCGAGCCCTCGAGGCCCCTGGCTTGTAATATGATGCTTGTATGACTTATTTTACTTTTAGAGTTGTGTTCTGATATCTTCTCGTGAGTCCCTAATCTTGATCGTACACATTTGCGTGCATGATTAGTGTACGATTGAATTGGGGGTGTCACAAGTTGGTATCAGAGCCGACTGCCTGTAGGAATCCCCTTTCCACACTCCTTGGCCGAAGTCGAGTCTAGACATTGCAAAGCTTTTTACTAACATGGATGTGTGTCTTACGGGCCCACGTCACCATTGGGTTGTATTTGGATCTTTTATTCCTTGTCTATACTCTGGGACTGATCTCTCTTCTATTCAGGTTAAATGAATGCTAAATCTAACATTAGGATCTCATGATCACTTTCACCCGGAGAGCACCTTATTACCGATGATCGTCTGCTGCACCAGAAGATTCCGAGGATACTCTATGATGTTCTATCGAGACTTTGTGCCATCGCTATTGCAACTCCCTTCCAATGATAAACCCCTACAGATAACCACGTCATTTGCCATTCTTACAATCACTCCCAGTTGATCTTGTTATTACAAGATACCCCGAAAATCTCTTTGTTGTTCCAAGAATACCTTGTGCCTACTGCCATACAATTCCTTGCCACATGAACACCCCTACGGATAATTCCTCGCACTTCTTGAGTATCTGCTCATTCCCAGTTGTTCTTGTGTTTCACAAAAGTCTCTGAAATACCATTCGGTCTTCCAAAAATCCTAAGCAGCATATTGCTCATTGCTTGCATTATGAATAATCTCATAAGTCTGGTAATCTTATTGGCATCCTTTGCCATTATCATTTTGAGTTCGTTGATTCAATATGTTGCGAATGCTCGCAATCCCCAATCGGGTCCTAGAATTCATTCTTTGGGCTCAGTCATCATTTTAAAGATGAGTTGGATCTTGACCAATCAAATTGCCATCGGTTGTACCCCGAAGCCTACTCGACTTATCCACCCTTAATCAGAGCGTTTGATTCTGATCCCTTCAATTGGAAATCATAGCTCCTTTGCATTTGAGCTTTGAATTAGTCGGTTCTTTCTATAATCTGACCCCCTTGCATTCTTTCTTCTTCTGGTTGAGTACCGATGCTCACATCAGATCCCTTGTGGACCACCAGATCCTTTATTGGAATTTATTCGACAACGTCCTTTGTATTCAATAACTTTGTGAGTCTTTTCGCGGATACATAATGCCTTTGGTAACTTGTATCCTCTATCTTGTCGAACATGCTATGCTTTCGAGCTTGTGTTATTTACTCGTGAAGTTTGTGGTATATGTTCCTAAGAGGCCCTGATGGGTTGAACCTATGCCTTTCCTAATATGTGTGAACCCGGAAACTACTACGGGCCATACTCTACTAATGTTATGTCAGATAAAATTTCAACCATATAACTTCATCGAACGCGAGAAGTGTGTGAAAGGTTATACATTGAAGAAGTGGGAGTCGACCTTGAACCTTGTGGTCATGCCCGTGGACACGATGTAGATCCTATCATAGAAGCTTCTTGTAATAATAACTATTTCCTTGATATGATATCATCCGGTATATGTGAATTGATCCTTTGCAATTGTGGTTTCGACCATATTTTCTCCTTGATTCCATTTCTAAGGCAAGTGAAAACACTTGCCTTCTAAATATCAATACGCTGGCCCAACCTCTATTTTGATCTACCCTTGAGTATTACTCCCTGGTATCTCGAGGATATCAACCCATTGCGCTACATCTTATGAATTTCTAATGAAGTACTACCTTTCCCTGTCACTGTCACTTCATGGGTGCTGGGTTGTTTGTCAACCGAGAACACCAATAAGTGAATCGATTCTGCACTCCTATTCAATTACTCTAATTAATTTTTGTTGCTTATGAGTTTAATAATCCTTCAAGTCATTCCTAGCCTCTTTGGCTATATCATTATTGTCATGGAGTTAACACGTCAGATGTCCTAGTAAGAGGACTTAGTCATGGAGCCATCGCAATGAGATTAGTAAGAAGGGGTTAAACCGGACAAAGGACACGGGGAGTTTATACTGGTTCGGCCCCTTGCGTTGAAGGTAAAAGCCTACGATCCAGTTGTGGTGGAATTGATGGGGTCTCGATGAGCAGGGAGCGAATCCGCTTTACCTATCTCTCGAGTTGTTGTTTCTTGTCCCTGAACCGCCGCCGGGTCGTCCCTTTATGTACACAGCTTGACGCTCGCTGGTTTACAGAACACCGAGACCGGCTCATACACGTGTCTGGCTCGGTTTCTAACCTTTCCTAACTTACAACACAAGTTTATACATCTCATGCCGGTTTACGTTTATGGGCTCTAAACCGCCTTTGGGCCCTGGGCCTTTAAGCTTCAATAGTAGAGCGCCATATTTCTTATCTTCATGGGCTTCAATACGAATGAGCGTAAACCGGCCCCTCCTGGGCGGTTTACACTCAGTAGTTATATCCCCAACATTAGGCCCCAGATTGATTTGAACCTGTTCATGTCAATCTTCATTACTTAGAAAAATTCTTTGAACATCTTCCTATGATCCTTGTAAACCGCCATGACATCTCCTCCAAATGAGCTTGGTAAACCGCAATGATGTCATCTTCTAAAATTGCAGTAAATCGTCATGACGTCATCTCTGTATAAAAACCTGTAGATGCTTCTTTTATTAATTAAATCCCGAAGACCGAGGCGACAACTATATCAGATATCCGATTTTTGGCTCTTCGATTCTCGTGTCTGTCTTTATCCCTTTGCCCATATAAATAAGACCGGGGGTCCTTTCCGTTCTGCCCCTTGCCTCTTCATCTCTTATTCTTCCTTGCGACCCCGAAGAGCTCGAGCTCCGCCGCCGCCGTCGTCCTTCGAGCACTGCATCGACAAGGCCGCTGCATCAGCCTGATCGTACCAGAGAACTACAGCACTTCTCCGCCGCTCCTGTGAATTATCAGGGCACTTCCAATTCATCCTCTGGCAACTCATCAACCACACAGATGCCTCCCCTCAAGACCGTCCCTGGGTAAGCATAGTAATTTTAGTTTTGCTTTCCTGCACCGGTTCGTCATACTAACCTCTGTTTGTTACTTGCAGTGCCAAAGCCCGACTCAGTAAAAAGGCCAAGATGAGTGCTCCGACTGAGGATAATCCGTCTTTTGAACCGGAGAGGACCTTAGAAGTTGCTGATAGAGATGCTGATATTGCTCTGGATGATCCTGTGCCACAAGGTTAGGACACTTATGTTGATCCATTAGAAGTTAATCCGCTAGTCCTCATGCTGATCCGCCAAGCCAAGCTGCCGATCCACCAAGTCCAGCTGCTAATCCCCCAAGCCCAGCAAGAGCGGCTGCTAAACCGTCCAACACATATGAGATTGTTGATGGCAAGACCGATGATGTGGTGATTACCGGTTTTGGCCACACTTCTCCTGGCAACCCTGTCGCTTTATCAAAGCACAGTGCCAAAGAGGAATTTACTACTGTGGACAAAGGCAAATGGAAGACTGATTTGTCAAGCTATTCTCATCTCAATGCTCAGGAACTCCACTCTGGATATCTAAACCGCCTGTATACAAGTCGTGATTATGAGGCCGGTTTAGTCAACTTGATGAAGGAGCGCTATGAGGTATCTTCTATTCAAACATTTTTAAGATTTTCTTTGTGCCTTATATCAACTCCATTGTAGCTCCCAAGGGCCGGTTTATCTCCTCAAGACGAACCGGAACTTTTGATAAAAAAAACTTCAACTGTGTAGCCCCCAAGGGCCGGTTTATCTCTTCAAGATGAACCGGGACTTCCTGTTGCAAAGCTTATCCTTGTTGAATTCCTTCACCTCTAGTTTATCTGATCAATTACGCATTAGCCCCCAAGTGCCAAGATTAATACTTGTATAGAGCCTTGGGACTTGAAATATCAGTTAAAAAGAAGCAATCCGCATTATCCCCCAAGTGCCAAGTGTATAACTTGTTATGTGCTTGGGACTTTTGAGAAAATATGAAAAACTTATTATTTATCTGTTGCAGGCTGACTTGAGCAATAAGGATTCCCAAATCGCCGATCTTCAAGAAGATATTAAGTCCCAGCAAGCAGAAACCTCCAAGACCAAAGATGAATTGAAGGGCGCTTTAACTGCCATGGAGAAATTAAAGGATGGTTTCAAAAGCAAGCGGGCAGACTGGGAAACTGAGAAAGCCACTCTGTTAAAACAGGCTAAGGATGCTGAAGCAACTCTTAAACCGGTGGCAGAAGAGCTAACTGGGTTAAAGCGTCAGATCAATGCTATGACTTCTGCAATATTTGGTAAGTACTCTTTGCAAGAGCCTTTCTTAAACATCTTTGAAACTTCCGGTTTAACAGCAAATTCTTAAACTATTGCAGGTAGTCGTGTTGCTCATCTGGGCTCGGATATGCGGATGAAGTTGAAAGCAGCCTATACCTTGATAGAACAATTGTATACTGGTGCTTAACGAGTCATCTGTGCGGCCTCATACAATAAACCGCCGCCAACCTTAATCAAGGATACATTAGCCAAATTATCCATGACTCCTGCCCAGATAGAAGAGGTAAAGAGATCTGCTGCCAGGGCTGGCGCTTTATCTGCACTGACTCGGGCCAAAGCTTGAATAGCTGATCTTGATCCGGAAGATATCAGAAAGGGCTATCCTAGCCAACAAGAAGATGGGTCAGAATTTGATAGTGAAGCCCTCAAAGCCTTGACAAAGGAGATGCGCCCGCTTGCAAGAAGATTGGTCGAAGAAGTTGACTTGTCTGTCCACCGGTCCAACTATGATGTGGATAACAAATGGGTTGATGCATCTGTGAAAGAAGTGCAGAATCTTATCTCGCCAATTCGTAAGCACACTTATGCCCCTAACGTTGAACCGTCCAATCTTATAAGCAACAAAGCTATCTTCCGAGCTTTAACCGGGATTGATTGGGCCACCCTTAACTTCCAGCCACTGGGTGGGGAGGAGGAGGTTGAACCGATGCGAGATGATCCATCAACTTCATGTCAACCTGGTGACGAATCATAATCCGGCAGCTAGCTTTATTTCCGTAGATTGCGTTCTGGGCAACAAACAATTATTCTTTTGGCATCAAAGCGCCTTGTAATAGGCTAGTTGAAATACTTTGATCTTCTGCCATCGTGCACTGCTACATGACACTGTGTAATCCGTCATGATTGTTGCTATGCTTGCTCATGTGCCATAGTACTTTCATAAAATCCCGCCTTCTGCATTTGAGAAACTTAAATGTGCCCTGGCGGTTTATCGCCGGACGGGTTATGATACCCAATATAGAACCAGAGTTTTTATAACCAAGGTTGTAAAGCAATGAAATATGAAATATATCATACCCGTGATATTGAATCATATCGTTGGTTTATCAACTTGCGTAGTAAGGGTGATAATCCAAATATTGAGTGTTGATAACTCCCACCATGTTGTGCTGGTACCTAATAAACCATGTCGGGTTATGATAAACACCGGATGATCATCCTGGCAACTTATAGTCAATGCCAGACCGGGCTAAGAAACGCCGGTTCATAATTGATTATGTGCTAACAACTGATAGTTGAATGCTATGCCGGGTTAAGAAACATCGGGTTTTATGTAATGACTTATAGTCAGGCCGGGTCAATGGACTCCGGTTTAACTCAAAACCTTATCAAAGGAGAGAAAACTTTGCAAAAACAAAAATCAAATAAAAATTTGTAGTTGAGGCTTTTCAAGGGTTGTCAGGCCCAAATTCGAGGCTTTTCATGGGCTGCCAGGCCGCTGAGTTAAACCATTTGACAAAGCCTTTTAAGATGGGCCTCCAATTAACCAATCATTGTTTTAACTTTGACAAGTTCAGGGTCTAGATAAGATTGACTTGACAAACGTTCAGCGGGTCATACCAGGATTACCTGGACAGGAGTGGCTTACTTGATAAAGGCAGGTTAACCCGAGGTTTTAGGTGAATACACCAGGCTTCCAAGTCGTGGCTTGATAGCCTATTACAAGGGTCCTTTCAAACTCTTTATTGCTATGCACAAAGAGCCCCCAAGTAACATTGTGAGCTGTGCTCAATGGGTACCTATGTTTGAGCTGTGTGTGGCAACAGGCTCTCTTTGGTCCCTTGGGTGTGAAGCTCCCAAGCTATGTTGTGGCTTTATAAGCTGATTTATTGGAAAACTCTGCTTTGTAAGCATGAGCTCCCAAGTAACCAAGGAAACATATAAGACGAAAATGGCAGAGGCCCTGCTTTAGCAAGGATGCCTGTTTATTTATTGATCATAATATGTACATTGTCAAAAATATATACATAGTAGGAGCCTATGGCTCAGCTGTAGTAAGGCCGAAGATGAGCTATATTCCACGGCCGGTGAGTCTCCTCTTCTGATTTGCGTGAGTCTTTGTGCTCTCGAACATCAATGAGGTAGTAGGACCCGCTGTTCAAATTCTTGCTGACCACAAAGGGCCCTTCCCAAGGTGGAGACAACTTATGCATGTCAGTCTGATCTTGGATAAGCCAGAGCACCAAGTCGCCTTCTTGGAAAGTCCTGGTTTTAACCCGTCGGTTGTGATAACACCGCAGGTCTTGCTGATAAATCACTGAGCGAGCTGCCACAATATCCCGTTGTTCATCTAACAGGTCCAAGGCATCCTGGCGTGCTCTCTCATTATCCGCTTCAACATAGGCTGCCACTCGGGGCGAGTCATGCCGTATGTCACTTGGGAGAACTGCTTCTTCTCCATAGACCATGAAGAAAGGTGTGTAACCCGTAGACCTATTGGGGTGGTGTTAATACTCCATAGAACAAAAGGCAACTCTTCCACCCAACAACCCAGCGTCCGTTTCAAAGGGACCATGAGCCGGGGCTTGATACCCTTTAAGATTTCCTGATTAGCTCTCTCTGCTTGACCATTAGATTGGGGGTGGGCTACCGACGACACATCAAGCCGGATGTGCTCATGTTGACAGAACTCTTCCATAGCTCCCTTGGAGAGATTCGTGCCATTATCAGTTATAATGCTGTGTGGAAAACCAAACCGGAAGATCACCTTTTTCATGAACTGAACCGATGTGGCCGCATCACACTTGCTCACTAGCTCTGCCTCCACCCACTTGGTGAATTTATCAACCGCCACCAAGAGGTGGGTCTTCTTATCCTTGGATCTCTTAAAAGGCCCAACCATATCCAGCCCCCAAGTTGCAAACGACCAGGTAATTGGAATCATCCTCAACTCCTGAGCCGGAACATGAGCTCGACGTGCAAACTTCTGACAGCCATCACACATTCGGACCAGATCTTCCGCATCAGCATGAGCTGTTAACCAGTAAAATCCGTGCCAGAAAGCTTTAGCCACCAAGGACTTTGAACCGGCATGATGACCACAATCTCCTTCATGGATTTCACGCAAGATCTCATAGCCTTCTTCAGAAGAAACACAACACTGAAACGCCCCTGAGAAACTGCAGTGGTGCAACTCGCCATTGACAATAGCAATGGACTTAGAACGCCAGATTATCTCTTTGGCTAAAACTTCATCATCATTGCAACAGAACTATTATCACATGAATGGTAGAAAGACCGTGCAACCTTATATGTTCCAGTGGAAACATCAAGGCCAAAACCAAGGTTTCCCTCCAGTTGCCCTCATCACCATTAATGCTGAAGACCTCCATCCCCATTGCCATCTCATAACTTTCAACCCACACCTCCGGAGGTTGATCGGCTGTATAATTAGGCACCTTACGTGGACCCTTGAAATCCTTGGGTAGCCGCACATTACGCAGAGCTGGGGTGAGGCATGACACTCCCAAAGAGCTAAAAGCCAATCCAGGTTCAACTGATGCTATCGGTTGAACCGGAGCGGGTTGATTCACATACTGCACCGCCAACTGTGCTGCTAACTCTGCCTCCCGTCGTGCTCTACCATTGTTTACTACATCCTGAGCATTCATACCGCCGCGCGCCGGATTAGGCCCTTGAGGGGTGTCTCTGTGCCGCGCACTGCTTGACACAGCCGGTTCGTCAATGTGCCTGCTGTAACTCTTGCTCGGACAAGGGGTTGAATGTATTCTGTCTTGACTATAGGAATAAGCCTGCTGCTACACCACAGCGGTTTGAAGAAGATCCCTGGCTCGTCGTGTTTCAACCACTGCCAGCGATTCGCCCTCCATCGAAATAGCTGCCAAGTGAGACGCCGCAGCAATCATATTATCCAGAGGGCTAGAGAAATGACCCGGTGGTGTCAGTATGTATTGTGGCGGGTTATCTGTCCGTCGAGGCGGGTCCGTCACCCGTGGCTGACCCGGCGCTGTCCCACGTGCCTTGGTCCGGTTCATTGCTGCCGGATTACTTGGCCCGGCTCCTGGCGTATTGAAGAGATTCATTCCTTCATAAACCAGCGGCAGACGAGACCGGTAGTTCCTCCTTAGTACTTCGTTGGACGCGTTCTGATCCAACATAAGCCGGTAATTCTGTGTCTGGATCTGCTGTGACTGGGCATCTAAAGCGGCCTGCTCTTCAGTCATCCTAGCTTCCTCAGCCCAAGTCCTCCTTGGCCTGATTTATCTGGTCCGTCAGCTTTGTAACCTCCGCGTTATGCTGATCCCGGGTCTCCGGGGTGACTGCCTTGGTTAACAATGTCGTCAAAGCATCCAACAAACCGGAAAGAACTTGAGCCGGCCGGCACGCAGGGCCTCCTGCCCCGACTGCTGATCCGGAAATCATTGCTGCTGCAGATGAAGATTGCAAGGTGGGCTGCGTATCGGCCATGAAGATTGCAACCCGGTTCGGCGGTTCAAAGGTGAAAGTGCAATTATCCCTAGGTGGTTTTGGTAATTCCTAACAACATATAGCTCATTGAGCCAACATCATTCCAAGATGAATATTTCAGGAAAAGCTCAATGACTGGCATGGCATGGATGAGAAAAGTGGATCCCTCAAAATACTAAGGATAAAAGGATTGGCTCAAGCTCAAAAGCTCAAGACTCTACATTTTATATTTTAGTGATCTAAGATCACATTGAGTCTATAGGAAAAGCCAATACTATCAAGGAGGGATGAGGTGTTGCTTAATGAGTTTCTTGCTCTACAGTGCTTAGTGATACGCTCCAAAATCCTCAACTACTTTCTCATATCCACATATGACCTAAACTAAAAGTCAAACTCGGCCCCACCGATTCTTTCTATCCGGCGCCACCGAGTTCAGATGTCATAGCCACTGCCACAAACCCTAGGCAAATCGGTCTCACGATAGGGATCTCAGTCTCACTGAGATGGGGTTGTAATCTCTCTATTTCCCTTCGTAACGTTTCGGTACCACCGAGATGAGCGATCGGTCCCACTGAGATTGCAATGTAAACTCCCTGTTTCCTTTTCATAACATTTTGGTCTCACCGAAATGAGCGAACCGGTCCCACCGAGTTTACCTGACCAACTCTCTGGTTAGCTTATTACCAAAATCGTTCTCACCGAGTTTGTGTAATCGGTCTCACCGAGATTACGTCATGCCCTAACCCTAACCATATCGGTCCTACCGAGTTGCATGTCGGTCCCACCGAAAATCCTAACGGTCACTAGATTTGCTGAATCGGTCTGACGGAGTTTACCAATTCGGTCACACCGAGTTTGGCAAGTTGTGTGTAATGGTTAGATTTTGTGTGGAGGCTATATATACCCGTCCACCTCCTCTTCATTCGTGGAGAGAGCCATCAGAACAAACCTATACTTCCAACTTGCTGTTTCTGAGAAGGAACCACCTACTCATGTGTTGAGGCCAAGATATTCCATTCCTACCATATGAATCTTGATCTCTAGCCTTCCCCAAGTTGCTTTCCACTCAAATCTTCTTTCCACCAAATCCAAATCCCGTGAGAGAGAGTTGAGAGTTGGGGAGACTATCATTTGAATCACAAGAGCAAGGAGTTCATCATCAACACACCATTTGTTACTTCTTGGAGAGTGGTGTCTCCTAGATTGGCTAGGTGTCACTTGGGAGCCTCCGACAAGATTGTGGAGTTGAACCAAGGAGTTTGTAAGGGCAAGGAGATCGCCTACTTCGTGAAGATCTACCGCTAGTGAAGCAAGTCCTTCGTGGGTGACGGCCATGGTGGGATAGACAAGGTTGCTTCTTCGTGGACCCTTCATGGGTGGATCCCTCCGTGGACTCGCGCAACCGTTACCCTTCGTGGGTTGAAGTCTCCATCAACGTGGATGTACGATAGCACCACTATCGGAACCACGACTCAAAAATCACCATGTATCCAAATTGCGTTTGAATTCTCCAAACCCTTCCCTTTACATCCTTGCAAGTTGCATGCTTTACTTTCCGCTGCTCATATACTCTTTGCATGCTTGCTTGAATTGTGTTTAGATTGCTTGACTTGTGCTAAGATAGCTAAAATCTGCCAAAGACTAAAATTGGGAAAATGACAAGTTTTCATTTGGTCAAGTAGTCTAATCAACCGCCTCTAGACATACTTTTGATCCTACAAAAGGGGTCCAGAATACTGTCGCCATCGGAACAGCCCCCAATCCGGCCGTCTTGCAATTGGTACAGCGACTCGGTTTCGCCAGTGGATGATTCGCCATCTGATTAGATGGCCGTCTCACCGTCGGACACCGGTTCAGATCCCGCACCATGGATGAATCCTACGAACGCATGCTTTATGGCAGGCTGAACCCGGGCAGGAGTCGCACGCTGAGCCGTTTCGACGAGGTCGGTGGAGATGTCCGGCTCAAGGCCCGGTTCGCCGATCTTACCGATGAAAACATGAATTCCGCCAAAGGGGACCCAGTACCCGTACTTAGTTGAGCCGGCCTCGGGGCCCCATCCTGCGTCGTCAATGTAGAGCTTGCCGCGACGACTCTTGGTCATCCAGACAACCACGTATCCCTTGTGTCCTTCAATTTCCCTTTAAGAACTCGAACCATCGTGTGATAGCCCCACAGTGGGCGCCAACTGTCGTGGAATTAACACGTCAAATGTCCTAGTAAGAGGACTTAGTCGTGGAGCCATCGCAACGAGATTAGCAAAAGGGGGTTAAACCGGACAAAGGACACAGGGAGTTTATACTGGTTCGGCCCCTTGCAGTGAAGGTAAAAGCCTATGATCCAGTTGTGGTGGAATTGATGGGGTCTCGATGAGCAGGGAGTGAATCCGCTTTACCTATCTCTCGAGTTGTTGTTTCTTGTTCCTGAACCGCCGTCGGGTCGTCCCTTTACATACACAGGTTTACGCCCGTCGGTTTACAGAACACCGAGGCCGGCTCATACATGTGTCCGGCTCGGTTTCTACCTTTCCTAACTTACAACACAAGTTTATACATCTCATGCCGGTTTACGTTTATGGGCTCTAAACCGCCTTTGGGCCCTGGGCCTCTAAGCTTCAATGGTAGAGCGCCATATTCCTTATCTTCATGGGCTTCAATACGCATGAGCATAAACCGGCCCCTCCTGGGCGGTTTACACTCAGTAGTTATATCCCCAACAATTATCGTGCTAAATTTTAATTGTGCTACCTGGTTCTTCTATCCTTAGCACAATTTTTGACGCTGAGCTAAACCTACATCGATCTTCCTCGCCATATCATTATCCCTCGAACAGCAAGCTTGATTCCAATCTTTCGCTTCATCAGTACTTTTGTTTGATGCGGTCGTTGTTTGATTGCTTCTTTGTGGAGCCTCTCGACAAAATTTGTCGTGGTCATCATCAACATTTTGACTCCTTCTAGGATATCAATCTAATTCATGATGATAAGTGCCATCCTCGTCCCTTGGTAATTTGAGTTACCATCGACAACACCCTTACCTTCCTTTCATCACAAACTTGTTCTTGTTAGGGATGCAACTTGCTATCCAGTTTTTATTATGTTCTACCTTTGGTTGCTACCATCTTTTATGTCAAGAAGGTCGCGAGAATTTCACCACCCCTTAAGAATTCTTGGTACAAGTGATACTTATTACCATCACCATTCTAATCTTGGTCCCCGTGTCGATTCTAACCGGGCCACCTACAAGTGAACGGTACTGTCTGGATTCTTCCCTTCTGGCAACCCTATTGCTTTGAAGTTAATGGTCAACATTTCATTCTTAGACCATTGGTTATCGAATCACCATTATAACAGCGGTCATGCTACCTAAGCCCATATTTTGGGTGCACCTTTCAAAAATTGTTTAATTGGGTATGTTGTGTTGGAAATATGCCCTAGAGGCAATAATAAAATGGTTATTATTATATTTCCTTGTTCATGATAATT
Source organism: Triticum dicoccoides (assembly GCF_002162155.2). Lineage (NCBI taxonomy): Eukaryota > Viridiplantae > Streptophyta > Magnoliopsida > Poales > Poaceae > Triticum > Triticum dicoccoides. The sequence goes on from NC_041381.1 coordinate 72,241,262, forward strand.
GTCTATTTTTCATGCTATAATTGTATTAACTGGAAACCGTAATACATGTGTGAATACATATACCACAACATGTCCCTAGTGAGCCTCTAGTTGACTAGCTCGTTAATCAATAGATGGTTATGGTTTCCTGACCATGGACATTGGATGTCGTTGATAACGGGATCACATCAGTAGGAGAATGATGTGACGGACAAAGACCCAATCCTAAGCCTAGCACAAGATCGTGTAGTTCGTATGCTAAAGCTTTTCTAATGTCAAGTATCATTTCCTTAGACCATAAGATTGTGCAACTCCCGGATATCGTAGGAATGCTTTGGGTGTGCCAAACATCACAACATAACTGGGTGGCTATAAAGGTGCACTACGGGTATCTCCAAAAGTGTCTGTTGGGTTGGCATGAATCGAGACTGGGATTTGTCACTCCGTGTAACGGAGAGGTATCTCTGGGCCCACTCGGTAGGACATCATCATAATGTGCAAAATGTGACCAAGGAGTTGATCACGGGATGATGTGTTACGGAACGAGTAAAGAGACTTGTCGGTAACGAGATTGAACAAGGTATCGGGATACCGACGATCGAATCTCGGGCAAGTACTATACCGGTAAACAAAGGGAATTGCATACGGGATTGATTGAATCCTTGACATCGTGGTTCATCCGATGAGATCATCGTGGAACATGTGGGAGCCAACATGGGTATCCAGATCCCGCTGTTGGTTATTGGCCAGAGAGTTGTCTCGGTCATGTCTGCATGGTTCCCGAACCCGTAGGGTCTACACACTTAAGGTTTGATGATGCTAGGGTTATAGGGAATAGATATACGTGGTTACCGAATGTTGTTCGGAGTCCCGTATGAGATCCCGGATGTCACGAGGAGTTCCGGAATGGTCCGGAGGTAAAGATTTATATATGGGAAGTCCTGTTTTGGTCACTAGAAAAGTTTCGGGTGCTATCGGTAACGTACCGGGACCACCGGGAGGGTCCCGGGGGTCCACCAGGTGGGGCCACCGGACCCAGAGGGTTGCGTGGGCCAAGTGTGGGAGGGGACCATCCCCAGGTGGGCTGGTGCGCCCCCCCCCCCCACCAGGGCCCAAGGCGAAGAGAGAAGGGAAAAAGGGGAAACCCTAGGCTCAGATGGGCCTAAGGCCCACCTAGTGGTGCGCCCCCCCTCTCCCCCCTTGGCCACCCCCTAGATGGGATCTAGGGCTGGCCGCCACCCCTAGGGGTGGAAACCTAGGTCGGGGCACAGCCCCTCCCTTCCCCCTATATATAGTGGGGGTTTGGGGCTGCCATACACATGAGAACATCTCCCTCTTGGCGCAGCCCTACCCCTCTCCCTCCTCGTCTCTTGGAGTGTTTGGCGAAGCCCTGCTGGAGTGCCACGCTCCTCCACCACCACCATGCCGTCGTGCTACTGCTGGACGGAGTCTTCCCCAACCTCTCCCTCTCCCCTTGTTGGATCAAGGCACGGGAGACGTCATCGAGTTGCACGCCTGTTTAACGCGGAGGCATCGTTGTTCGACGCTTTGATCAGAATCAACCGCGATTTGAATCGCTACGAGTACGACTCCTTCATCCGTGTTCTTGTAACGCTTCCGCATCACGATCTTCAAGGGTATGAAGATGCACTCCCCTCTCTCTCGTTGCTAGTATCTCCATAGATTGATCTTGGTGATGCATAGAAATTTTTAATTTCTGCTACATTCCCCAACAATGTTTTCCTTGAGCATATCTTGTTATATCAATTGATCTGACAAATGTTATCTCCTTGTTCACATAATTGTGGAAATCCATCTTTTGGAAATCTTGATGAACTATCACCGAGTTCATCAACTACCTCCTCATCCTCTCCTTGGATTAATGATGAACTCTTGTTTCAGAACTCACATGCATAGTTCCTTTCCCGAGGATCTTACCTTGTCATCTCGTCGATTTGTGTTACACGTCTTCTTCTCAGGCATCCCGAGTCTGAGGTATCCTGACCCCAATCAGGTCTGAATCTCGGTCAGATATGATGGTTGTAGCAAATTCCCAAGAGTTATAACATTAGTATTTGACCCGATAAGGTGAGGTCATGCCTAGCTCACCCGGCCCGAGGCTCTATTGTTATAGTTTCCTTTTTGCAAGGTTATTCATTCTTCCATGAGTAAATGGTAAGACTTATTGTACAAGTTGTTCCTGATAAATCCTTCGTGTATCCAAGGCCTGACCTTTGCTTGAAGGCCTTTTCAATGCCATCCCGAAGCATGTTTGTGCCACTCCGATTCTCAATAAAAACATTTAAAGCACAATGCTAAGTTTTACTTATCAATTATCCAAACACCGTTGCATGGGTAATGCATGAAATTTCTCTCCCCTTTCCTAAAGGGTTTTCTACATTATATCCTGTCATGGATATCCTGCACTGTTTGACGAACGATATACCCCTGAATTATGTGTTTAAACACATTTTCCCTTTCCATTGCTCTGTTTAATCTGATAATCACAATTCCCTTTCCATTGTTTTGTTTAACCTTTCTTGAAATCTACTTAACTAAGCAGTAATAATTCCCTACTTAGGTAAGCACCTCATTGTATCATTTTGTCATTAATACCCTGTTACTATTGTTGACGACATTCCGGTAACCACCGATGGAGGAGAACTTTGCCTATTGGCCCGTCTCATTCAACGAGCGGGAAAATGGTTCTCTTCGTCCCTCGCCCTTGATACTGGAATTGTTACCAACATAACTAACATGCTATCCTCTGTCATGCCTTGCTATCATGACCGTGCAAGATGTCAGCGCCACTTATCTACTTTTGACCCACATGGTGGGCCCATAACCCACAGTTCCACGGGATCGAAACCTGACTCTCTTATACACCCCTCTTTCCAAGGTTATTCCTCGCGCATGATTTCGTATGTAATTCGCGGGCCACCTTCCTAGTGACCTATTCTAGTATCAGACGCAATACTTATTCTCGTTGCCCTGAAACACCTTTCATCTCCTGATTAGGCATCGAACGATTGCCTGGCAGCTTGAAGCTCCTTAATGTACCTTCTTACTTTGCTCTCCATGTTTTCCAAAGTTTCAACTCGAGAGATACCTTGGGCCAAAATCCCTGAGCTAATTACCGAATATCAGTCCTGGCAGACATGTGTCCTTGTAGTTTTCCCTCTTATCTTTTCCGTAAGTACGATGGAGGTAGTGAAGAAAGGATGACGGCTTCATCATGATGACCTGAAGTAGAGGAATGAAGACATCAACGTAATGGATCGACCGCTTCGAGAGAGCAACCAAGACCGAGGAGAATCGTTAGAATTTCGTAACCTGTTCTTCCCCATTACTCCCCTCTTAAACCTCGGGATAAGATTTCTTGTAGTGGAAGAGAATTGTGATGCCCGGATACTTAAGCTATAGTGAACCTCTGCTAATGATGCCACATCACCTCGACTACTGTTGCTAATCTCGCATTAGTTCGAACCGATTCAGATTCAATTAAAAATCAGACAAACAACAAAAGTTTTCAAACTTTAAAACTAAAATGTTCGAGTTGTGCCAAAAGAATGCAAAGGAACTGTGGAACAGAAACCCCACTTTTCTCAAATGTTTTACTACTCTAAAAATGATTAAAATAGTAGTTGAAACGATTAAATAAGTGCCTTTGATATATTAAGAAATGCTAAACTATTTTTATTTTGAGGTAAAACTTTTTAGAATAGTGGATTATTTCGAAACACTATTTTTGGAGTTATTGTCATATTTTACTAAACTAAAAATAAAGTGTAACTAAAATAAAACAGAAAAGAATAAAAAAACAAGAAAAGAAATTAAAAGCTCCCCCCCCCC
>NC_041381.1:72245894-72246861 GCF_002162155.2 Triticum dicoccoides
CACCGTGCCTTCGCCGCCGCTGGGACATTGCTGCGCCCCTCCTTGTTGCTGCCCCGTTGCTTCTCTCGCTCCGCACCACCCCTGTTGCTGTCGCGCGCGCGTGCCCGAGTCCATGATGCCTGGCGCTTGCCCCGCCTCGCCGGCGCTGCTCTGGCCGCGGCCACGTCCGCCGTGCGCCCACGCCCAAGCACCCTTGTGCATGCGCCCGATCGGGCAGCGCTAGTAGCTCATACGCCCGTAACCCGCTAGCGTCGGCGCCCGCTAAAGACCCCCCCCCCCATGCCTATGACAAACGGGGCCCATGCCTAGGACGTATAAAAAATGTTTTAAAAAATGAAATTAATTAATTAATTAAATTTAACTGAATTACCTAATTAGTTAATTAAATTGTTAGGTTAATTATAAACAGAGAATGACATGTGGGTCCCAGGTTCGAGTTGACCAGTCAAGTGTTGATTGGTCAATTGCTGACTGGACCCCCTGGACCCCATCTGTCAGCCTCACATTGCAATCTATTGGTACAACTCTGTGTACCCCTAGCATTTTAATATTTTGTTATGAGTTAAAATAATTTTTCAAATTGATTAAAACTTAGAAAATTAATAGAAAATAAACCATAGCTCAGATGAAAATACTTTGTACATGAAAGGTTCTCAGAACGACGAGACGAATCCGAATACGCAGTCCGTTCGCCCGCCACACGTCCCTAGCATAAAGAACCTGCAACATTTCACCTCTGGTTCATCTGTTTGAAAACATGAAACACCGGGGATACTTTCGCGGATGTTTCCCCCCTTCGCCGGTATTACCTACTACCGCGTTAGGGCACACCTAACACCGCTTGTTGTCATGTCATGCATTGTCATGCATATGTTTGCATTATATTTATTGTTTCTCCCCCCTCTTCTCTCGCTAGACACTGATACCAAGGCCGCTGCTACCCAGTACGACTACAGAGTTGACGACC
>NC_041381.1:72247083-72262791 GCF_002162155.2 Triticum dicoccoides
CCTATTCCTTCACTCTGCTGCTTGCAATTAGAGTAGTGTAGCATGTTACTATTTCGGTTAATCCTATCTGTTGCATAGCCTATCATTGTTGCTATAGTTGTTGATACCTTACCTGCAATCCTAAATTCTTAGTATAGGATGCTAGTTTATCATCTGTAGCCCTACATTCTTGTCTGTCTGCCTTGCTATACTATCGGGCCGTGATCACTCGGGAGGTGATCATGGGTATATACTATACATACATACATACATACATACATACATACTATACAGATGCTGACTAAAGTCGGGTCTGCTCGTATAGTACCCGCGAGTGGATCTTTGTGGCGAAGCAACAGGGCAGGTTGAGACCACCTAGGCGAGAGGTGGGCCTAGCCCTGGTTGGCGTCCGTGTTTACTTCAAAATAACACGCTTAACAAGATCCTGGTATTTGACCTGAGTCTGGCCACTGGCCTATACGCACTAACCAACTACGCGGGAACAGTTATGGGCACTCGATGTCATGGTATTAGCCGAAGCCTTCTTGATGTCAGCGACTGAGCGGCGCGCACCAGGTTGGACTAGAACGCCTGCCCTTGTATAAGGGAGGCTAGGTCTGCTCACCGGCCTCGTTCACAACGGGCAGGTGTGCAATGGGCGATGGCCCCAGACCCCTGCGCACATAGGATTTAGACCGGCGTGCTGACCTCTCTGTTGTGCCTAGGTGGGGCTGCGACGTGTTGATCTTCTGAGGCCGGGCATGACCCAGGAAAGTGTGCCCGGCCAGAGGGGTTGAGCGTGTTGGGTTATGTGGTGCACCCCTGCAGGGAAGTTTATCTATTCGAATAACCGTGTCCCTCGGTAAAAGGATGACCCAGAGTTGTACCTTGACCTTATGACAACTAGAACCGAATACTTAATAAAACACACCTAGACAAGTTCCAGAGACAACCTGGTGATCGCTTTTCCACGGGTCGACGAGGGGAGGATCACCGGGTAGGATTATGCTATGCGATGATACTCGGGGAACTTCAATCTACTCTCTTCTACATGCTGCAAGATGGAGGATGCCAGAAGCGTAGTCTTCGATAGGACTAGCTATCCCCCTCTCATTCTGGCATTCTGTAGTTCAGTCCACCGATATTGTCTCTTTACACATATACCCATGCATATGTAGTGTAGATCCTTGCTTGCGAGTACTTTGGATGAGTACTCACAGTTGCTTTGCTCCCTCTTTTCCCCCCTTTTCCCTCTTCTTCTCGGATGCCGCAACCTGATGTTGGAGCTTAGGAGCCAAACGCCACCGTCGATGATGACTCCTACTACACTGGAGGTGCCTACTTCTACGTGCAGGCCGTTGTTGACGACCAGGAGTAGTTTAGGAGGATCCCAGGCAAGAGGCCTATGCCTCTGTCAATCTGTATCCCAGTTTGTGCTAGCCATCTTATGGCAACTTGTTTAACTTATGACTGTACTCAGATATTGTTGCTTCCGCTGACTCGTTTATGTCCAAGCACTTGTATTCGAGCCCTCGAGGCCCCTGCCTTGTAATATGATGCTTGTATGACTTATTTTACTTTTAGAGTTGTGTTGTGATATCTTTCCATGAGTCCCTGATCTTGATCGTACACATTTGCGTGCATGATTAGTGTATGATTGAATCAGGGGCGTCACATCCAAGCAGAGTGTCGTGGCGGGATCTACGTGTGAAGCGGAGTACATACCTGCTTCAGAAGCAGCAAATGAAGGAGTCTGGATGAAGGAGTTCATATCCAATCTAGGTGTAATACCTAGTGCATCGGGGCTAATGAAAATCTTTTGTGACAATACTAGAGCAATTGCCTTGGCAAAGGAATCCAGATTTCACAAGAGAACCAAAAACATCAAGAGACGCTTCAATTCCATCCGGCATCAAGTTGTGGAGGGATACATAGAGATTTGCAAAATACATTTGGATCTAAATGTTGTAGACCCGTTGACTAAGCCTCTTTCACGAGCAAAACATGATCATCACCAAGACTCCATGAGTGTTATAATCATTACTTTGTAATCTAGATTATTGACTCTAGTGCAAGTGGGAGACTAAAAGGAAATATGCCCTAGAGGCAATAATAAAGTTGTTATTTATATTTCCTTATATCATGATAAATGTTTATTATTCATGCTAGAATTGTATTAACCGGAAACTTAGTACATGTGTGAATACATAGACAAAACATAGTGTCCCTAGTATGCCTCTACTTAACTAGCTCGTTAATCAAAGATGGTTATGTTTCCTAACCATAGACATGTGTTGTCATTTGATGAACGGGGTCACATCATTAGAGAATGATGTGATGGACAAGGCTCATCCATTAGCTTAGCATTATGATCGTTACAGTTTCATAGCTACTGCTTTCTTCATGACTGAGGGAGTCCTGTATTAGGGGGTGTCCCGATAGCTGAACTATCACCTTTGGCCGGACTCCTGGACTATGAAGATACAAGATTGAAGACTTCGTCCCATGTCCGGATGGGACTTTCCTTGGCGTGGAAGGCAAGCTTGGCGATACGGATATGTAGATCTCCTACCATTGTAACCGACTCTGTGTAACCCGAACCCTCTTTGATGCCTATATAAACCGGAGGGTTTTAGTCCGTAGGACGAACAACAATCATACCATAGGCTAGCTTCTAGTATCATCAATATTAATCAAGCAGGAGTAGGGTTTTACCTCCATCGAGAGGGCCCAGACCTGGGTAAAAACATCCTGTCCCTTGTCTCCTGTTACCATCCGCCTAGACGTATAGTTCGGGACCCCCTACCCGAGATCTACAGGTTTTGACACCGACATTGGTGCTTTCATTGAGAGTTCCTCTGTGTCGTCATCTTTAGGCCCGATGGCTCCTCCGATCATCAACAACGATGCAGTCCAGGGTGAGACTTTTCTCCCCGGACAGATCTTCGTATTCGGCGGCTTTGCACTGCGGGCCAATTCGCTTGGCCATCTGGAGCAGATCGAAAGCTACGCCCCTGGCCATCAGGTCAGATTTGGAAGTTTGAACTATACGGCTAACGTTCGCGGAGACTTGATCTTTGACGGGTTCGAGCCACAGCCAAGCACGCCACACTGTCACGATGGGCATGATCTAGCTCTGCCACCGGACAGCACCCTGGAGGCCGCACCAGTGTCCGCTCCGACCCTTAGCTCGGAGCCGACTGCGCCAATCAAGGACGGGTGGCTGGACACCGCCTCGAGGGCTTCTATCTCTACGGCGATCGAGCCGAACACCAACCCTGCCCTTTGCGAAGCTCGTGACTCCAAGGTGCCAGACTCCTCTCCGGACTCCGAACCTTTTGCGCCCCTGCCAATCGAATCCGATTGGACGCCGATCATGGAGTTCACTGCCGCGGACATCTTTCAGCACTCGCCCTTTGGCGACATCCTGAATTCGCTAAAGTCTCTCTCTTTATCAGGAGAGCCCTGGCCGGATTATGGTCAGGAAGGTTGGGATGCGGATGACGAAGAAATTCAAAGCCCACCCAGCACCCACTTCGTAGCCACTATTGATGATTTAACCAACATGCTCGACTTCGACTCCGAAGACATCAACAGTATGGACGATGATGCAGGAGACGACCAAGAACCAGCACCTACAGGGCACTGGAAGGCCACCTCATCATACGACATATACATGGTGGACATCCCAAAATATGGGAATGGCGATGGAATAACGGAGGATGACCCCTCCAAGAAACATCCTAAGCACCGGTGTCAGCGGCGCCGTTCTAAATCCCGCCACAGCAAAAACGGTGATTCCAGCAAGGGAGACAATAACACCCCGGAAAGTGCCGAAGACAACCCCCTCCAGCAGGATTCAGCGCAGGAGGATGGAGAAGCCAGCCCTCATGAGAGAGCGGCAGACGGAGAGGTAGAGGACGATAATTACATGCCTCCCTTCGAAGACGAGGCAAGCCTTGACGACGACGAATTTGTCGTGCCTGAGGATCCCGTCGAACAGGAGCGTTTCAAACGTAGGCTTATGGCCACGGCAAGCAGCCTCAAGAAAAAGCAGCAACAGCTTAGAGCTGACCAAGACTTGCTAGCTGACAGATGGACTAAAGTCCTTGCGGCCGAAGAGTATGAACTCGAACGCCCCTCCAAGAGCTACCCAAAACGCAGGCTGCTACCCCGATTAGAGGAGGAAGCACCCAAACCTACGTCACCAGCGCATGATGCGGCCGATCGGCCACCTCGTGGCCGCGACAGAGAGGCCTCTCGGCCCTCCACTCAAGCCGCACCCCGGCGTCGCTCAAAAAGTACCAAGGCACGGGGAAATGCGCCAGACCTGCGAGATATATTGGAGGACAAGGCAAGGCAAACAAGATCGATCTACGGATCACGTGGGCGCCTCACTACACGTAACGATAACCGCCATGCCGGATACAGCAAATCCGGCCGAGCCGAACACATGAGACAAAGCTCATTTGAGCTACGTCATGATATAGCCCAGTACAGGGGCGCCGCACACCCACTATGCTTAGCAGATGAAGTAATGGATCATCAAATCCCCGAGGGTTTCAAACCCATAAACATCGAATCATACGATGGCACAACAGATCCTGCGGTATGGATCGAGGACTACCTCCTTCATATCCACATGGCCCGCGGTGATGATCTACACGTCATCAAATACCTCCCACTCAAGCTTAAAGGACCAGCTTGGCATTGGCTTAACAGCTTGCCAGCGGAGTCAATTGGTTGTTGGGAAGACCTGGAAGCCGCATTCCTCGACAACTTCCAGGGCACCTATGTGCGACCACCATACGCTGATGACCTAAGCCACATAATTCAGCAGCCAGAGGAATCGTCCAGACAATTCTGGACATGGTTCCTAACCAAGAAAAATCAAATCGTCGACTATCCGGATGCAGAGGCCCTTGCAGCCTTCAAACATAACATCTACGACGAGTGGCTTGCCCGGCACCTAGGACAGGAAAAGCCGAAATCCATGGCAGCCCTCACAACACTCATGACCCGCTTTTGCGCGGGAGAGGACAGCTGGCTAGCTCGTAGTAACAACATGACCAAGAGCCCTGGTAATTCGGATACCAAGGACAACAACGGCAGGTCGCGTCGCAACAAGCACAAGCGCCGCATTAACAGCGATAATGCTGAGGATACAACAGTCAATGCTGGATTCAGAGGCTCTAAACCCGGTCAGCGGAAAAATCCATTCAAAAGAAATACTCCGGGCCCATCCAATGTGGACCGAAGACTCGATGCTCGTGCCAGATACACGGCACCCCCGAAAAACTAGCCAACCACACCAACAGGGATTGTTGGGTGTTCAAGCAGGCAGGCAAGTTAAATGCCGAAAACAATGACAAGGGGCTGCATAGCAATGACGAGGAGGAGCCCTGACCGCCGAACAATAGAGGACAGAAGGGCTTCCCCCTACAAGTGCGGACGGTGAACATGATATACGCAACCCACATACCCAAAAGGGAGCGGAAGCGTGCACTAAGGGACGTATATGCGATGGAGCCAGTCGCCCCAAAGTTCAATTCGTGGTCCTCCTGCCCGATCACTTTTGATCGAAGGGACCACCCCACTAGCATCCGCCATGGCGGATTCGCCGCATTGGTTCTAGACCCAATCGTTGATGGATTTCACCTCACTAGAGTCCTGATGGACGGCGGCAGCAGCCTGAACCTGCTTTATCAGGATACAATGCGCAAAATGGGCATAGACCCCTTAAGGATTAAACCCACAAAGACGACCTTTAAAGGCGTCATACCAGGTGTAGAGGCCAACTGTACAGGCTCAGTTACACTTGAAGTGGTCTTCAGATCCACGGATAACTTCCAAAGCGAGGAGTTAATCTTCGACATAGTCCCGTTCCGCAGCGGCTATCACGCGCTGCTCGGACGAACCGCATTTGCAAAGTTCAATGCGGTGCCGCACTACGCATACCTCAAGCTCAAGATGCCAGGCCCTCGAGGAGTAATTACGGTCAATGGAAACACCGAACGCTCTCTCCGAACGGAGGAGCATACAGCATCCCTCGTGGCGGAAATACAAAGAAGCCTCTCAAGGCAATCCTCGAGTCCGGCTATTAAACGTCCGGCCACCGTCAAGTGCGCCCGGAGTAACCTACAACAAGACCGCCTGGCACGTCCCGAGCACGCGTAACAATGCGGCCCCAACCCCAGCCCTCGCGAAATTGCGAAACCAGTACTACACGTACATAATTACGCTCTGGAAATACCATGGGCATAGGGGGAGGGGCACGACCACGGCAGGCCCAGAATGCGGCTCAACCGCACCAGGGGCTGCCGATTGTGGCATTCTTTTTTCTCTTACTTTCAGGACTCCTTTCTCAAGAAGCCCTGTCCGGCAGTAGAATCATCGAACACACGATGCAACAGCCAGGGAAGCAGAAAGCTACGTCGAGTGTCCAGGTGGTCTCTATAACGAGCAGTATACTTGTTTCACATATCATCTCGCAGCTCGCCCCTGGAAGGGGACATGTCAAATAGTCCCGTCCATTGCTTATCGCACTATTTGTATCGTTCTGCTTTTACCGCAACCTTTTTAAATAAACAATACACAGCTTCTGCCTATTATTGCATTCCTTTTTTTATCTATATATGTTCACTTATGACATGTTGCACCCGTACACTTTGGTACGGCCAAATACACCAGGGGCTTAAGTACCCCAAAATATGGTTTGATAAGTCCGAACACTTTCACAAGTTCGGCACCCTGAACTTATAGCATTATATGCATCGGCTCCGAATCATGTCTTGGGTTAATAGTTGGGTTTGCCCGGCTCCCATGTTTTGGTACCTTACGTTCCGTTATATCGGCTAAGGTAGCGCTGGGAGAACCACTGCGATTGTGCCCCGGTTGAGCTAGGTTAAGCACCTCAGTGGAGAAAGCTAAAACTGACCGTCATGATAGGGCGAGAGCCGGTCGCTATTCGAGAGGTTTTCAAGTCCCTAAAGACTTATGTCGCTTAGAGCGAGGAGTCGGCTTTGTCTGGCCCAGGCGTGGATAGCGCCCCGAACTCGGTCTTCCGAATACCAGGGGATTCACCGAAATTTGAAATTATAGAATTCTATGGCTAAGTGAGAGTGTTCAAGCATTATAGTCTGGTTGCCTCGTTCATTGCGTTGAGCGCCTCCCTCGAAGGACCCAAGAATTGGAAAAAGAGCGCTCAAGTTTATCCCGAACACCCCAGCACTCATGGCATGGGGGCAGAAGCCGACGACTCGCCATCTCTCAAATTTAATAAATGACCGCACAGAAGGTAATATTTTAAATTCACAAGCGTTGCTTAGCGCATATGAACAAGTTTTCAGCGTATAGGATAACAAATGCGAGTTTACTCAAAAATTACATCTTTGGAGCATTCACCCGCTATAAGGCGGGCACCCTTCAGGACGCCCTCATAATACATCTCGGGCTTGCGATACTCCTTGCCCGGCGGTGGTCTGTCCGTCACAAGCTTCTCAGCATCCATCTTGCCCCAGTGCACTTTAGCACGGGCAAGGGCCCTACGGGCACCTTCGATGCAGACGGAGTGCTTGACGACTTCAATCCATGGACATGCGTCCACCAGCCGCCTCACCAGCCCGAAGTAGCTCCCAGGCATGGCTTCCTTAGGCCACAGCCGAACTATGAGGCCCTTCATGGCCTGTTTGGCCACCTTATGGAGCTCGACCAGCTGCTTCAGCTGGTCACTGAAGGGCACCGGGTGACCGACCTCAGCATACTGAGACCAGAACACCTTCTCCGTCGAACTCCCCTCCTTGGCTCGGTAGAACACGGCAGCATCGGACACACTGCGGGGCAGATCTGCGAATGCTCCTGGAGAGCTCCGGATTCGGGTAAGTAAAAGATAATTCACTTTCACGTGCTTGCTTTGCATAAAGAATGCCTTACCCGCCGCTATGTTCTTCAATGCCTCAATTTCCTGGAGGGCTTTTTGGGCTTCCGCCTTAGCGACTTTGGCGCTCTCAAGGGCTGAGGCGAGCTCAGACTCTCGAGTCTTTGAGTCATGCTCTAAACTCTCGTGTTTTTCCACGAGAGCCTGGAGCTCTTGCCGCACCTCCGCCACCCGCGCCTCCTGCTTCTCTCGCTCGGTGTGCTCCACGGCCGCATTGCTTTCGGCCTTGGACACCGCTTCCTTCAGGGTCACCACCTCGTTCGTGGCCCCTGCAATACTCACGTTATTCCTGTCATTTTTAGCAACCACATCTTTTATATACTTCCATAAGGTATTACTTACCTTCCCTGTCCTCGAGCTGCTTTTTGGCAAGGCCGAGCTCGTTCTCGGACTGCTCGAGGCTCTGCTTCAATGCATTGACCTCCGCAGTCAGTGGGGCATAGGTCAGCAGCGCAGCCTGCATTCCCATATTGACATACCTATGTTTGACTCCTACATACATCTTTTAGATCCTCAGTTCGGCTTTTCTTTCCGAACACCAAACTGAGCATCAGGGGCTACTGTCTATGTGGTAACATTTTTACATATCTTAAATACTTACCTCAAAGCATGTTAGAAGGCTGGCACAGGCTTCAGTCAGCCCGCTTTTGGCGGACTGAACTTTCTAGATCACCACACTCATAACAGTGCGGTGCTCCTCGTCGATGGAGGCGCCGTTAAGCGCCTCCAGCAAATTATCCAGTGCCTCCGGTTGGACGGAGGTCACCGGTGTCGCAGTCTTGCCCTTCTTACGAAGGGGCCGTCTGTTGGACTCCAGAACCACTGAAGGTTCCGGTGCGTAGTCCGGCCCAGGGCCGGACGTAGAGCCCTTTGGGATTTTATCCCCCTTGCACCTGGAGTCCGGGAGGTTGCCTTGTGGCGCCTCCTGGACCACCTCCTCCTGGTTGGGCCCCTTTTGGGACCCCACCTCAGCGTCATCCGCAGCGCGAGGAGAGGAGGCAGACGGAAGTGAGGTGCTATTCACGTCCGATGAATCCAGGGAGCCGCTCGTTGAAGCGTCGAGCCCGTCCTTGGGCGGGCTGTAGGGTTATATTCGGCGTTAGGAGATTCTGTGCGACAAATGAAACGCCATGAGTTATTCTGGTATCCGGACACTTACGATTTCGCCAGGGTCTTAGCCCTCGGTGGCCACTCCTCCTTGCCATCATCGGCGTTGGTGGAGTAGTCCGGAGGGAGGGTCCTTCCCTTCTTGGACCCTCCGGCCTCCCCAGTTGGGGCGGCCTTCCTTTTCTTCTCTCCCCCTGCTGGGGGAGAGGCCTCTTTTTCCTCCTCCTCGTCTTCGCGGGAGGAGTCCGCCTCGGAGTCATCAAACAATGAGTCCGACAACACCTGGCGCCGGGAACTCCTTTGAGTTCCCGTGGCCTTCTTCTTGGCCTTCTTCTCCGGCACCACGTGACGTGCCAGAACCAGCAACCTTATCAATCGGGCGTCCACTGGGTCTTCTGGCAAGGGAGCCCGATAGTCAACCTGCCCGGACGTCTTCTGCCAATCCTGTCAAAGGCAAGGGAGTTTAGATCCCGCATAGAGTCAAACTATGGAAAACAAGAGTCCCGTAAAGGGTAAAGTAGCTTACCTCGCTGGCTTGACGCTGCGAGCTGAATCCGCGATCTTCGGTAGCGGATGCGGGAGCCTCGGTGCCCTTGAACAGCACCTTCCAGGCATATTCGTACGTAGTGTCGAAGAGCCTGCTCAAGGTTTGGTGCTGTGCCGGATCAAACTCCCACAAGCTGAAGGCCCGTTGTTGGCACGGGAGGATCCGGCGGATGAGCATGACCTGGACTACGTTGACAAGCTTGAGCTTCTTGTTCACCAGGTTTTGGACGCAAGTTTGAAGTCCGGTCAGCTCTTCCGAATTACCCCACGTCAAGCCCGTCTCTTTCCAGGAGGTGAGCCGTGTAGGGGAGCCGATGCGCGATGTCGTTGGACAAGTATCCGGCCTTCCGCAGCTTTTTGATGTGCCCCTCCATGACGGAGGAGGCCATCCACTTGCCTCCCGCTCCAGACATGGCTGGAGAAGGTTGAGGTGGGATGTGCGGCCTTGGGCGCTGGAGCTTGAGTGCGCGGAAATGGATGAGCAAAGGAGGAAGAAGGCGTAGGTAAAAAGGTGGATCCTTATCCCCTTATATGGGCGGACGAAGCTATGCGTCCCCACCAGCTTGGTAAAACTCGCTTATCTCCCAAGCACCGTAATCAATGGCGCGGTTGGGTTACCCATGCCCGTATTAATGAGAATCCTGGAATAAGGGGACATGATCTCTGCTTTGACAAGACGTGCCAAGGAAACCGCCTCGCTAAACGCGCTGAGGTGGGATAGTAAAACGATTCGAATAAAGGCTTGGCCGTGGTGTGATGTCACGCCACGGAATACGTCAACAGATTGAATTTGTGTAAATATTATTTTCTCTACGGTGGTATGTGGAACTTATTTTGCAGAGCCGGACACTATCCTTGTGTTCAAAATCTTCTATGAAGTATTCGGAGGAGGAACCCGCCTTGCAATGTCGAAGACAATATGCGCGCCGGACTCGTCGTCATTGAAGCCTGGTGCAGGGGCTACTGAGGGAGTCCTGGATTAGGGGGTGTCCGGATAGCCGAACTATCACCTCTGGCCGGACTCCTGGACTATGAAGATACAAGATTGAAGACTTCGTCCCGTGTCCGGATGGGACTTTCCTTGGCGTGGAAGGCAAGCTTGGCGATACGGATATGTAGATCTCCTACCATTGTAACCGACTCTGTGTAATCCTAACCCTCTTCGGTGCCTATATAAACCGGAGGGTTTTAGTCCGTAGGACGAACAACAATCATACCATAGGCTAGCTTCTAGGGTTTAGCCTCTCTGATCCTATGGTAGATCTACTCTTGTACTTCCCATATCATTAATATTAATCAAGCAGGAGTAGGGTTTTACCTCCATAGAGAGGGCCCGAACCTGGGTAAAAACATCATGTCGCTTGTCTCCTGTTACTATCCGCCTAGACTCACAGTTTGGGACCCCCTACCCGAGATCCGCCGGTTTTGACACCGACAATGACTTATACATGTTCCTCAGACTACGAGATTATGCAACTCTCGAATACCGGAGGAACACCTTGTGTGCTATCAAACGTCACAACGTAACTGGGTGATTATAAAGATGCTCTACAGGTGTCTCCAAAGGTGTTTGTTCGGTTGGCATAGATCACGATTAGGATTTGTCACTCCGTGTATCGGAGAGGTATCTCTGGGCCCTCTCGGTAATGCTCATCACTATAAGCCTTGCAAACAATGTGACTAATGAGTTAGTTGTGGGATAAAGCATTATGGACGAGTAAATAGACTTGCCGGTAACGAGATTGAACTAGGTATGATGATACCAACGATCGAATCTCGGGCAAGTAACATACCGATGACAAAGGAAACAACGTATGTTGTTATGCGGTTTGACCGATAAAGATCTTCATAGAATATTTAGGAGCCAATATGAGCATCCAGGTTCCGCTATTGGTTATTGATCGGAGATGTGTCTCGATCATGTCTACATAGTTCTTGAACCCGTAGGGTCCGCACGCTTAACGTTCGAAGACGATTTGTATTAAGAGTTATGTGTTTTTTCTGACCGAAGTTTGTTTGGAGTCCCGCATTAGATCATGGACATGACGAGGAGTCTCGAAATGGTCGAGACATGAAGATTGATATATTGGACAATGTTATTCGGACACCGGAAGAGTTCCAGGAGGTACCGGATAAAAACGAAGTGCTGGAGGGGTTACCGGAACCCCCCGGGGAAGCAATGGGCCAACATGGGCCATAGGGGAGAGAGAGGACAGCCCGCAGGGGGGTGCCCCCCCCCCTCCCGGGGGAGTCCGAATAGGACTAGGGAAGGGGGCGCGGCCCCCGTTTCCCTCTCCCTCTCCCTCTCCCTTCCTTCCTTCCCCCTTCCACCAAGTGGAATCCTACTAGGACTTGGAGTCCTAGTAGGACTCCTCCCTCTTGGCACGCCCTATAGAGCCGTCCGGCCTCCCCCTCTCCTCCTTTATATATGGAGGTGTCGTACATTTGGTACTTGGATCGGTTGGATCATGAAGACGTTCGACTACAGCAACCGCGTTACTAAACGCTTCCGCTTTCGGTTTACGAGGGTACGTGGACACACTCTCCCATCTCGTTGATATGCATCTCCTAGATAGATATTTCGTGATTGTAGGAATTTTTTTGAATAACTACGTTCCCCAACAATAAGGAAGATAATCAATAAATAAACCATGCTCCAACTTCATCACATAACGGTTCACCATACGTGCATGGTACAGGAATCAAAAACTTTAACACAAGTATCTCTCAAATTCACAATTACTCCACTAGCATGACTCTAATATCACCATCTTTATATCTCAAAAAAATCATAAAGAATCAAACTTCTCATAGTATTCAATGCACTTTATATGAAAGTTTTTATTATATCCATCTTGGATGCTCGTCATATTGGGACTAGTTTTATCACCCAAGCAAATGACCATGCTGTTCTAAAAGACTCTCTCAAAATAATATAAGTGAATCATGAGAGTTCAACAATTTCTATAAAATAAAGCAACCGTCGTGCTCTAAAAAGATATAAGTGAAGCACTAGAGCAATATTGCCTAGCTCAAAAAATATAAGTGAAGCACATAGAGTATTCTAATAAATCATGATTCATGCGTGTCTCTCCCAAAAGGTGTGTACAGAAAGGATGATTGTGGTAAACTAAAAAGCAAAGACTCAAATCATACAAGACACTCCAAGGAAAACACATATCATGTGGTGAATAAAAATATAGCCTCAAGTAAAGTTACCGATAGACGAAGACGAAAGAGGGGATGCTTTCCGGGGCATCCCCAAGCTTAGGCTTTTGGTTGTCCTTGAATATTACCTTGGGGTGCCTTGTACATCCCCAATCTTAGGCTCTTTCCACTCCTTATTCCATAGTCCATCAAATCCTTACCCAAAACTTGAAAACTTCACAACACAAAACTCGACAGAAAATCTCATGAGCTCCGTTAGTATAAGAAAATAAATCACCACTTTAAGGTACTGTTGCAAACTCATTCTTCATTTATATTGGTGTAATATCTACTGTATTCCAACTTCTCCATGGTTCATACCCCCCGATACTACCCATAGATTCGTCAAAATAAGCAAACAACACGTGAAAAACAGAATCTGTCAAAAACAGAACAGTCTGTAGTAATATGTAACTCTCGAATACTTCTGTAACTCTAAAAATCCATCCAAATTTGGAAAACCTGAGAAATTTGTGTATCAATCCAGAGAAAAAATAATCATATCAAAATCACGTTTCTGTGAATTTTCAAAACTAATTTACTAAGTGCAAAAGTTTCTGATTTTCAGCAGGTTCAACACAACTATCACCGTAAGCTATCCTAAAGGTTCTACTTGGCACCAACACTAAACAGGAGCGAAAATTGGGTTGCCTCCCAACAAGCGCCATCGTTTAATGCCCCTAGCTAGGCAGAAAAACACTAATAGATCTAGGTATTGCCATCTTTGGTATGCAATCCATAAGTGGCTCTCATAATAGATTCATAAGGCAATTTAATTTTCTTCCTAGGAAAGTGTTCCATGACTTTCCTTAATGGAAATTGGAATCTAATGTTTCCTTCTTACATATCAATAATTGCACCAATCGTTCTAAGGAAAGGTCTACCAAGAATAATAGGACATGTAGGATTGCAATCTATATCAAGAATAATGAAATCTACGGGCACATAGTTCCTATTTGCAACAATAAGAACATCATTAATCCTTCTCACAGGTTTCTTAATGGTGGAATCCGCAAGATGCAAATTTAAAGAACAATCATCAAATTCGCGAAAACCTAGCACATCACACAAAGTTTTTGGAATCGTGGAAACACTAGCACCCAAATCACACAAAGCATAGCATTCATAATCTTTAATTTAATCTTAATAGTAGGTTCCCACTCATCATAAAGTTTTCTAGGGATAGAAATTTCTAGTTCAAGCTTTTCTTCAAAAGATTGCATCTTAACATCAATGATATGTTTAGTAAAAGCTTTGTTTTGAGTATAAGCATGAGGAGAATTTAACACGGATTGCAATAAGGAAATATAATCTATTAAAGAACAATTCTCATAATTAAATTCCTTGAAATCCAAAAGAGTGGGTTCATTGCTACTTAAAGTGTTGACCTCTCCAATCCCACTTTTATCAATTTTTACATCTAGATCTAAAAACTCTGAATCATTGGGACACCTTTTAACTAAAGTTGACTCATCTCCAGACCCATCTTTATCAAGACTCATATTGGAAAACAAAGATTTAATAGGAGTTGCATCAATCGCTTTTAGATATTCATCGTTATTATTTAAAGCCTCAAGTTTAGCGGCCATCTTATTAACTAAGGTGGCTTGTTTATCAGAAATTTGGCCTACTAAATTTTCAAGATGAGCAAACTGAGATTTCAAACCATAAAATTCTTTAGACATATCATCGAGATGTTTATTCATATACTCCATAAAACTTTTTTTTCTTTAAGCTCGTTTCTAAAGAAATTGTTATGCTCAAATTGCAAAGACATAAAGCTTCTAACATTATTTTCAATTTCTTCCAACCTCCTAAGATGAGGATCAGTGCTCTTTGGTTGCGCCATCAAAGGAAACAGGCACACCAAAACACAAGCACACAAGAAGCAAGCGAAAAGAGACGAACGAAAGAGGGACAAAGAAAAGGCAAAGGTTTTCAAAAATCATTTTAGAAGTGGGGGAGAGGGAAACGAGAGGCGAATGGCGAATAATGTAATGCAAGGGAGAAGAGTTTATGATGGGTACTTGGTATGGCTTGACTTGACATAGATCTCCCCGGCAACAGCGCCAGAAATCCTTCTTGCTACCTCTTGAGCTTGCGTTGGTTTTCCCTTGAAGAGGAAAGGGTGATGCAGCAAAGTAGCATAAGTATTTCCCTCAGTTTTGAGAACCAAGGTATCAATCCAGTAGGAGACAACGCACAAGTCACCGAATACCTACACAAACAATCAACAACTTGCACCCAACGCGATAAAGGGGTTGTCAATCCCTTCACGGTCACTTGCAAAAGTGAGATCTGATAGAGATAGATAAAAGGTTAAATATTTTTGTGTTGGGGAACAGTAATTTCAAAAAAAATCCTACGATCACGCAAGATCTATCTAGGTGATGCATAGCAACGAGAGGGGAGAGTGTGTCCACGTACCCTCGTAGACCAAAAGCGGAAGCGTTTCCATAACGCGGTTGATCTAGTCGAACGTCTTCGCGATCCTACCGATCCAAGTACCGAATGTACGACACCTCCGCGTTCAGCACAAGTTCATCTCGATGACGTCCCTCGTGCTCTTGATCCAGTTGAGGATGAGGGTGAGTTCCGTCAGCACGATGGCGTGGTGAAGGTGATGATGATGCTACCGGCGCAGGGCTTCGCCTAAGTTCTATGATGGTATGATCGAGCTGTGTAACTGTGGAGCGGGGCACCGCACACGGTTAGGAGAGAAACTTGTGTGTCTTTGGGGTGCCACCCGCCCATGTATATAAAGGAGGGAGGGAGATAGGACGGCCCTCCTAGGGGCATGCCAAGTGTGTGGAGTCCTACTAGGACTTCCAAGTCCTAGTAGGAATCATTTCCCTATTAGGAGTAGGAGAGAAGGAAGGAGAGGGGAGTAGGAAAGGGCAAGGGGGGCGCCGCCCCCTTCCCCTAGTCCAATT
>NC_041381.1:72263364-72287455 GCF_002162155.2 Triticum dicoccoides
GCCTCCTCTATTTCCCGTATGGCCCAATAAGGCCCATTACTTCTCCCGGTGAATTCCCGTAACTCCCCGGTACTCCGAAAAATACCCAAATCACTCGGAACTTTTCTGATGTCCGAATATAGCCTTCCAATATATCGATCTTTACGTATCGACCATTTCAAGACTTCTCGTCGCGTCCGTTATCTCATCCGGGACTCCGAACAAACTTCGGTCATCAAAACGCATAACTCATAATACAAATCATCATCGAACGTTAAGCGTGCGGACCCTACGGGTTAGAGAACTATGCAGACATGACCGAAGATCTTTATCGGTCAAACCGCATAACAACATACGTTGTCCCCTTTGTCATCGGTATGTTACTTGCCCGAGATTCGATCGTCAGTATCATCATACCTAGTTCAATCTCGTTACCGGCAAGTCTCTTTACTCGTTCTGTAATGCTTCATCCCGCAACTAACTCATTAGTCACATTGCTTGCAAGGCTTATAGTGATGAGCATTACTGAGAGGGCCCAGAGACACCTCTCCGATACACGGAGTGGCAAATCCTAATCTCGATCTATGCCAACCAAACAAACACATTCAGAGACACCTGTAGAGCATATTTATAATCACACAATTACGTTGTGACGTTTGATAGCACACAAGGTGTTCCTCCGGTATTCGGGAGTTGCATAATCTCATAGTCTGAGGAACGTGTATAAGTCATGAAGAAAGCAGTAGCAATGAAACTGTAACGATCATAATGGTAAGCTAACGGATGGGCCTTGTCCATCACATCATTATCCTAGTGATGTCATCCCATTCATTAAATGAGAACACATGTCTATGGTTAGGAAACATAACCATCTTTGATTAACGAGCTAGTCAAGTAGAGGCATACTAGGGACACTATGTTCTATCTATGTATTCACACATGTACTAAGCTTCCGGTTAATACAATTCTAGCATGAATAATAAACATTTATCATGAAATAAGGAAATAAATAATAACTTTATTATTGCCTCTAGGGCATGTTTCCTTCATTTTGGTATTTTTGTTTATAGATCGGAAAATAAAAGATTGCAAAATAGTAGATTGGAAACTAGCAAGATGTAAACGAGATTCAATAATATGGAAAAGAGACGGGGGCCATAGGTTTCACTAGTGGTTTCTCTCAAGATAGAAAATATTACGGTGGGTGAACAAATTATTGCCGAGCAATTGATAGAAAAGCGCATAGTTATGATGATATCTAAGGCAATGATCATGAATATAGGCATCACGTCCGTGTCAAGTAGACCGACTCCTGCCTGCATCTACTACTATTACTTCACACATCAACCGGTATCCAGCATGCATCTAGAGTATTAAGTTCATAAAGAATGAAGTAACGCATTAAGTAAGATGACATGATGTAGAGGAATTAACTCAAGCAATATGATGAAAACCCCATCTTTTTATCCTCGATGGCAACAATACAATACGTGCCTTGATGCCCCTACTGTCACTGGGAAAGGACACCGCAAGATTGAACCCAAAGCTAAGCACTTCTCCCATTGCAAGAAAGATCAATCTAGTAGGTCAAACTAAACTGATAATTTGAAGAGACTTCCAAAGATATCAACTCATGCATATAAGAATTCAGAGAAGAACCAAATAATATTCATAGATAATCTGATCATAAATCCATAATTCATCGGATCTCGGCAAACACACTGCAAAAGAATATTACATCGATTAGATCTCCAAGAACATCGAGGAGAACATGGTATTGAGAATCAAAGAGAGAGAAGAAGCCATCTAGCTAATAACTATGGACCCGAAGGTCTGTGGTAAACTACTCACGCTTCATCGGAGAGGTAATGGTGTTGATGTAGAAGCCCCCCGTGATCGAATCCCCCTCCGGCAGGATGCCGAAAAAGGTCCCTAGATGGGATCTCACGGGTACAGAAGGTTGCGGCGGTAGAAAAGTGGTTTCGTGGCTCCCTTGGATGTTTTCAGGGCATAAGAGTATATATAGGAGAAGGAACTAGGTCAGGGGAGCTACGAGGGGCCCATGAGGTAGGGGGCGTGCCCTCTTGCCTCGTGGCCGCCTCGTTGCGTCTCCGACTTCATCTCCAAGTCTCCCGGTTTGCTTTCGGTCCAAGAAAGATCATCGCGAAGGTTTCATCCCGTTTGATATTCCTTTTCCGCGAAACTCTAAAATAGGTAAAAAAAACAGAAACTGACACTGGGCGCTCGGCTAATAGGTTAGTCCCAAGAATAATATAAAATAGCATATAAATGCCTATTAAACATCTAAAACAGATAATATAATAGCATGAAACAATCAAAAATTATATGTACGTTGGAGAACTATCAGTTCCAAGCTAATTTGAGAGGGGTTAGGTTGCTTGTATCTCCATGTTGGGTACATAATTTAGACAACTTACATTAATTGTTTTGTGTACAAAAATATACTCCCTCCGTCCCAAAATAAGTGTCTCGAGTGTAGTACAACTTTATACTAAAGTTAATACAAAGTCGAGACACTTATTTTGGGACCAAGGGAGTACATAATTAAACAAGCTACATGACAACATGAATTAGTTTGTGTTCAGGCGATATTACGGTGGTCTCAATCCTAAGTACTGTGATGCATGTGAAGAAAGAACTATGTTGACCAAGAAACCAAGATACCAACAAGCAAGAGTGGCAGAGAGGGTTCGAGGAGAAATTGCTTGTTGTCACCTCATACACTAAGAGTTATTTATTTCACACCAAAATAAGGTAGTTTTATACTCTAGAAACCACTCAGAATCATTTGTAAGATTCATAAATTTAACGCTCTCGACCAAGTTGTGTAGATATTTAAGAACACTATATGAGAGTACACATATAGGTGCACTAAAAATACTAGAAGCATCAACTACTTTTTGGGGTTAACTTGATTGTTTTGACATGCTCATATATTAATGTGGTGAGCAAAGATTTCTCCTATATATCTCAAACTAAATTAACAAGATAAAATAATACTGGCTTAATAATTTATGAAAATATGCATTGTAATATAGTTCTCATTAATTATACTTGAAGATACTATTTAATATACTATGTCGAAGGTTGTATGAGTATAAAATGGATATGTTTGGTGACAAAATAAATTTTGATGAAATAAAAATGTTTAGTATAAAAAAGAAGTGATGGTCCATCGAAGTTCAAAGACTTTGTAGTCGAGTAGACTCCTTTGCTAAAAGTTGCTATAGTCATACAGGAGGTCAGACCGAAACAACAACGGATCAATACTCTGGATCAATACTCTGAATGCTTCGGTTGTGACATCAACAGACTGAACTCCAAGCAGTTCGCCTCTCAAGTGTTCAAAGTGCAGTAGAAGCTCATCGCCGACCATCGACGCCCTTCCTTATGTAAAAGAGCCTAAGAATATCTCATACCCGATTCATATGTTTGCATATATCCTTTGAAAGAGCATACCCAAATGGAGCGTGTGGTCTGTTGTGCGAGATTAATGGTTTAATTTACTAGGAGTTAAAAAAAATTGGAGCTACATTACAAGTTCGTGGCGTTCATGGGCCGGCCCGGTCGGAGACCCGCTGTGCCAAATGCCAACTATTTTCCGCAGAGAGCGGCATCTAGGAGGTATCGAGGGAGGATAATTCATAGGAAATACCCTATTTGACGAGTTTTCTGTCGAATAGTCGACCTTCGCACAGAGGTGCCGATCAAGCGGTAACCTGGGCCGGCCCATTAACCTGTTCCAGCGTTTTTGATTTTGGGAAACTTGTACAGTTTCCCAGCTTATTTTTTGTTTTAAAGTTCCCTAAACCATCTTCCTGTTTTTTCTTTTTTGTTTTATTTATTTTTTTCCTTTTTTATTTTCTTTTCATTTTCTGTTTATTTTTCTCGTTTCTTTCTTCAAAATTTAACTTCTTTTGTAAAAAAAATAATGTTTCAAAAATTGTTCAAAAACTTAAAAAATAGCTCGTGTTTTCGGAAATTGCTCATAAATTCAAAAAAAATCACATTTTGGAAAAACAATTGTTCAGGAATTCAGAAAAATGTTCCTATTTTAAAAAAATGAAATATTTTTGTTCATTTTTAAGGAATTTTTAAATAATGGGCAGGATTTTGAAAAATATTCCTGTTTTCAAAAATTGTTCACAAATTTCAAAAAATGTTATGATTTATAAATTTTTGTTTCTATTCTTGAATACAAAATTGTTCGTGTTTCAAATTAGTTTGGGATTTTCAAAATTGTTCTCTGTTTTGAAATTTTCTAAAAAAAATAAAATATGTTCGTAATTTAAGAAAAAATCTGTTTCGAAATTTTGTTCAAAAATATGGAAAAATTTCTGGTTTATGAAAAACGTTCAGAAAATTAAAAATATGTTCGGCATTTTGGAAAATTGTTCTGCTTTGTCGAAAATTGTTCATAAGTTCAGAAAATAACTCAAATTTTCGAATAATGTTCGGGATTCTTTCAAATAGTGTTAAGTCCGCTCCGATCGTAGTGGCTAGCAGCGAGCGCACTTGAGCAGGTAGTTTTGGGTTCGATTCCCATGAGGCGCAAATAAGCTTTTTCGACGATTTTTTGCCACTGCATTCACGGCGCACCACAATGGGCCTGCCCAGTCGGGCGCACCTGTGCGATGGGGCATGTATTTTCCGCAGAATGCGGTACATAGGAGCTCCCAATTCACAGATTGGTTGGTGCATTTTTACTCATAATATGAATTTATTAATCATCCGACTGGTGTGTCGTTGAAAAACTTCTGAGAGCAACTAGTTAACGAGCGCTCCTTCGGGAGCCTCGCAATGATCAGCGCCACTAGACATTCTCTGCCATTCGCCACATGTCGCGCTCTAGGCGCTCCCTCTGAATTTTGTTTCTTATTTTTATTTTTCCGCACGCGTTTTCGGCTTTTAAATGTTTTTTTGGTTTTTTTGATGTTTTGGTTTTCCACCGATCTCCCTTAGCTTTTTGATCAAATTAAAAAAAAACATTTTGCACGAAAAAACGTGTTTCTTTTTTTTTCCTTTCACGAGAGTCACGGTTTTGCTTCCGCGAGAGTCACGGTTTTGCTTTCGCGAGAGTCACAACAGTGCCTCTCGGAAACGAAAAAAATATGTTTTCTATTTTTTTTCCTTTCGCGAGAGTCACTGTTTTGCTTCCGCGAGAGGCACGGGTGTGCTTTCGCGAGAGGCGCGGCCGTGCCTCTCAGAAACGGAAAAAAACTTGTTTCCTGGTTTTTTTTTTGTTTTTGCTAGAGTTACAGTTTTGCTTTCGCGAGAGACACGGATGTGTTTAGCGAGAGTCACAACCGTGCCTCTCGGAAACGAAAAAAATACGTGTTTTCTGTTTTTTTCTCGAATTAAAAGAATGTGCTCAAAATAACAAACTTGAATTCAAAAAATGTCCATGTGTTCTAAAAGTTGTTCACATATTTTGAAAATGTGACAACACTTCCTTGTCGGCCTTCATCTTTCATACTCCCTCCGTTTCTAATTATAAGTCCTTTTGAAGATTTCAATATGAATTACATACAGATGTATATAGACATATTTTAGAGTCTAGATTCACTCATTTTGCTCTATATAGTTCATATTAGAATCTCTAAAAAGATTTATATTTAAAAATGGAGGGACCGTTGTTGTCAACTGGCGTAATGATCAATCTTTTTTTAGGGGTTAACGACCAATCCATTAAAGCCAGCCAACAACGCGATAGATAGCCCAAGGCCTCAACAGTGAGTACATCAGCCAACGATTTAATAGTTTTTTTACATGTGATAATCACCTCACCTCTATTTTCTCTTGGTCTGAGAGCTACACCAATCCAGTCGTAAAGTAAAGAGGCATCCACGTTCATCAGTCCCATTTTTGTTCGGGCCAATTCCAGTTCTGCCCTTAACTCGAACCCACTACTCAGTTTTGCTCCTAAGTTTTAGGTATGCTCAGTTTTGCCCCTCCATCGTTAGTGTCACTTATAGAAATGCCCTTTTACGTCGTTACCGTCCGGTCAAAGGACTTTGACCACCCAGAAAAAAATAGCAAAAAAAAATCAAAAAAATCTGAAATTTTACGTCGTATGAGCCCGTACGAGCTCGTAGGAGCTAAACTTTATTTTTTTCTCCGTGAGCTCCTACGATGTCCAAACACAATAAAAATGTGCACACATCTTGTGCACTTAAGTATCTTCAGTTCGCCAAAATTTCATATTTTTTTGAATTTTTTTCTACTTTTTTGAATTTATTGTTCACATGCGTACAAAATTTATGATTTCCTTTGCCACGAGCTCTCAGGGTGTCTGAACGGCACACAAATTTGCACGCGCCTTGCAGACATGACTATCTTCGATCCCACAAAAATTCAGATTTTTTTGATTTTTTTTGCTATTTTTTTCTGGGTGGTCAAAGTTCTTTGACCAGACGGTAACGTCGCAAAAGGGCATTTCTATAAGTGACACTAACGGCGGAGGGGCAAAACTGAGCATACCTAAAAATTAGGGGCATAACTGAGTAGTGGGTTCGAGTTAAGGGCATAGATGTAAATGTCCCTTTTTGTTCCTTCGCTGATTCTTTGGGAATAGTCTCCTGAAATGGGCTTTCGTCCTGCTTTATAAATAAAGCAGCCAACTAGTCCAACAACGAGTATCAATAAACCGACCGACATAGTCTGTAGAGGCCACAACACAAGTAAGCCCAAAAAAAGCATAAAAGAAAACATAAAAAAGACCACCAAGTGGCCATGCTTTGGCAGTAGTTGCGGCTATGAAGTTCTCTATTAAAGCACATGCCGCCGACATCATACTTTTGCTTCTTGTGTTGGCTCGCATAGGACAAGCTTTCTCCTCTCCCACCAGATATATCATGCACATTGAACATATAAAGCCTCCTAGAGTACCCGCTAAACCAGCGCCATCGCGGTTTGAAATTGATCCTGCGCGTTTGATTGGCCTCGCTGGCTGCGGTAACAGTAGTTCTTGTCGGGCTGGTAAAGATCCCGCCGCTCGTTTTCCTGTACGTCCGGCGATAGGCACAGGAGCAGCTGACGAGTGGGCGACGCTTGCGCGTGGGGCAGCGTTGCAGCGACACGCTCGGTGCGTGTTTCGGTCGATGGAAAGCAGGGGTGGGTCGGTGGTGGGCTGTGCCCGGTGGATCGTGGGCTGTCAGGATTTTTTTTACCGTCCTCCTACGCACCCGCCAGCGGCGTCTCCACTTCACCCGCGACTGGCCCCATATGTCAGTCTCATGTGTGCGCCCTGATCTGGTCGTTGTTGTTCCTGTGGGTGGCTCCGCTCGGCCCGTTGGGTAAAAGAGAGTTTTCATCCTTTGCGTGCTGCTACGCGGGCTTGCCTGCCCTTCTCTCGCTGGAGGTGGTCCCTTCTTATCCTTGGTCCCACGCGTCGGGCGGTTTGGGTTTCTTCTTAGGTATATGTAAAAGTTACAGCGCGTGGGAGAAGCGTTCTTGACCGGGTTCGTGGTTTCCTTCTGCTCTCCCCTGCCTCTCTGCCTCCTGTCTCGTCCCACTTCCCCCCGCCTGCGCCTCTTCGCCTTGCTCTCGTCCGCCATCCAGTCGCCATTGTCGCTCGTTCTCGTTGTTCATCGGTCATCAGCGGCTCGCTTGTTGTCTGCTTACCCCGTCGTCGGCTTGTTTCGGCATGGCTCCTCGCACTGTTGCTGTTGCGTTTGGTTAGGGTGGGTTTCTTGTTCAATTTGGTCGATTTCTGCTGCTCTCATCGTAGATTAATGTGTTCTGACTTGTTCTTGTGTGTTCCTTCCCCATTCTTTTATTTACAGGGATGCTGCATCTACTTGTGCGTGTTCTTCTTCCTTCTTTCTGAGGTGAGGTTCTCCCCTGCTTTACAACTGCTTGATGAAATGCGTGGCTGGGTTTTCCCCGGTTTGAGATCAATCTTTTGTTTCCCAAGCCATGGATGAGTGTTTGTCAGGTTAGATCTGTTCTGTGATGCGTCGGTTGTTTTGTTTCCTAGCCCTAGCTAGGGATTGGCTCTGTTAGTTTACATGGATGAGTGCCTGCCATGTTTGATCTAAAGTGTGATGCTTTGGTTGTTGTCGTTCCTATATCGACGGATTGGCCCTATTATTTTAGGTATGTTTTGGTTGCGCTCTTGTCTTCGTCTCCGTTGTGGTTATGTCTAGGTTGGCATGGGGTCTGTTGCAGGTGATTTCTGCTGTTGTTTCTTCCTCTGTTGTCTAGGCTTTAATGCTCCTGTGCGTCTGGCCTGTGCATGTGGTTTAATGCTTGTGCCTTTCTGAATGGAGATTGTTGCTGTAATTCTTTGTCTGCTGCTGGTAGGCATGTGTGTGCTCAGGTTCCCACTGTTCTTTGTCTGCTGCTGGTAGGCATGTGTGTGCTCAGATTGCCATTGTTCTTTGTCTTTCTTCTTCCATCCTGTTTAGTCTAGACCCTACTTTGTTTGCTGGAGAGTAAAGATATTGCAAAGGGCTGCTCGTTGGGAGGCGAGCCCATAGGCTTGTGCGCATTTGCTTATGTTCGTTCGTTTTTTTGGTGTGTTGTAGGTGTTCCTCTGTGACGTTTGGCTGCGTGGTTGCCTGGTTTTCTCGCCCACCGGTTCGCCAGATTTGTGTTGTGGGTCAGCTCACGTCACGCCTCTCACTCCGTCTTCCAGCTTGGCAAGGTTTCGCCTCCTTCCCTGGCTTTTGCTTTACTACATTCCTTTAGAATTTAGTATTTTAATTGGTTCTAATCATGCGTGTTACGTGCGTTGTGTGGTTCTGTGCTTTTATTTACTATTGTTTATTGTTCATTGTTCCTTGTGGCTCTCTTCCTTGTTTGCTCTCGGGTGCTGTTTCTTGCTTATAATTCGGTCAGTCTTTTTCATGTCCAGGATGCCTGCTATGGTATCCTTTGTTTTGCCGATCCTAGAAACTGTCATGGCTCATTATGAACTTCCTCCTCCTAGCTATCTGTGTGAGGTCGATGGGAATGGCGATGTCCTTGCTGGGATAGAGGTTGAGGTTCCTGGGGATGGTGTGTTTGAGATGCCACGGAGAGTTTTCTTTTGGAGTCCTACGTGTCTGGGTTCTGCAGAGGCGTATGAACGGGCTGCTCTTCAGGCAATTAGTTTTTTGCAGGGACTGTATGGATTTGTAGTTAGAGATTACAACTATGATTGTGTTGTTGTCTATAGGAATTATGGAAACGCCGCGGTCGCTGTTGCTGCATCAGCTGTTCGCTATGCAGCTTATTTGGAGAGGATTCTTGCTTGCACGCGCTCGTCCGCCGCAGACCCATCTAGAAGAGTGTTCCGTGCCCTGGCCCGGCCGCCTGCAAATCTAGCGTTGCTGTACTCAAGCCTCCTAGCATCTGTTTCCTTTATTTAGTCAGTCTGGGATGTTGTTATTGTTCCATTGTCTTGTTTAATTGATGGTAATATTGTCCTCACCGTCCTTCGGTTTGGTTCATAAATTTGAATTCTGTTGCCATGTCGATATCGTTGCCTTTTATGTTTTATAAACTGGGCTTGTCTTGTTTAATTTCCACCAACCTAGCTTCAATATTTTCTGGGTGTTTGTTTTCTTTTTTGTTGCAGCACTATGTTGTGTATTTTCTCGTTCTCTTAGTCCCTTTGCTCGTGGTATGGCTCCGCGTCGGGCTGTTCCCTCACGTTCTGTTGCTCCTTTGGGGAGGCCTCCTGCTTCGGGGCGTGCGGTTGCCCCGCGCAGGGCTGCTCGTGCTACTGCTGCATTGCCTGCTGTCCCGGCCAGCTCTGCCATTCCCCTTGTTCGGAAGAGGAAGCGTATGTTCCATTCCGCTTGTCCACCTCTGAATTCAATTGGATGAGTTTTAGTAGCCAGCATTTGGTTCCTTAGCATTCTCTCTCTTTTTTATATCCATAGGAGATGGCTTCTTTCCTTTCCTATCTTCTGTTGAGACTGCACGGAATCGTAAGAGGTGCAAGTTCTTGTTGAAAAGACTACGCGCTCATAACAAGGGTGGTCAGTTCGTATTTCCTGTAGTTGTTCATAGCTTTCTTCCTTTTTGTTATCTGGCATGTTAGTGTCTTCTTATGGTCTGCACAGAGCATACCCTTGCGTCGCCTCTGCATCCTGATTGGGTTGGGTTTTCTCCTGACGAAGTGGGCATACTTAAAGGTATGCCTGTGTGCTGTTATCAGCCATGTTGCTTTCTGCCTTCCCGGTGTCATTTGTCCTTACTAGATACGGTTCTCCTACAGCTTTTTATCCAAAAAGGTCGTACTATGGAGGTCCAGACTACCGATGCAACCGCTGCCAGGCTAGCTTTTGGTGGCGCGAGAGGGTTAAGTCACAGTCTGCTATCACCAAAAGACGAGTGGCCTACAACAACTGTTGTAAGGCTGGGAAGGTCTTCGTTAAACCCTTTGAAAAACCACCTCCGTTCTTAGCAGATCTGCTTGATTATAAAGGCCCGCCCCGCAGCTTAAAGTTTATTAAGTAAATACGCCAGTACAATTGCCTGTTTGCTTTTACATCTATGGGGGCAAAAATTGACCGATCTGTAAACGATGGTGGAGGTCCAAAGATTTTTAAAATTAATGGTCAAGTTTGTCATCGTATAGGATCGCTGCTTCCAAATGAGGGTGATTCTCCCAAATATGCAGAGTTATACATACATGACAGAGAAAATGAGGTTAGCAATAGGATCCAGGCCTTAAGTCAGCAGAATGAAACTGGCGCTGGGTTAGATAAGGAGATTGTGAAGGGTCTTATGCAGATGCTTGATGCAAATAATTCTTTGGTCAAAAAATTCCGTATGGCCAGCGAGATATTGAAAAATAATAAACATGAGGTGATTTCAATAAGGCTTATAGCTCCTGGAGAAAATGATAGCGCACAGTTTAATTTGCCTGCAACTGATGAGCTAGCAGCTTTGGTTTATGGTGAGTTTACATTGGAGGCGCCATGTAGAGACCTGATAATACGCACTAAAGCAGATCATCTTCGTCGTATTTCCTCTTTAGATACTACTTACATGCCTTTGCAATATCCTTTGTTGTTCCCGTACGGTGAACGTGGCTTTCAGCTTGGTGTGCGCTATATTGATTCTGATAGTGATGACCCAAACAAGAGGGTTAAAATGACCATGCGAGACTTCTATTGCTTCTGCTCGCATTATAAACCAGAACAACATAATCCATATCTATGCTGTGGTCTGTTGTCATCACAGGCTGCTGTTGATTTCCGAGCCTGCATCGATGAATGCCGGCTCAATTTCATTCTTAAGTGTAACAATGATATGCGGGCTGAGAATCTTCAGGGTGTTGTCGATGCGGTAGGACAGGGTATGGTTGGTGGGTCCGAGGTTGGGAAGAAGAATATTATGCCGTCGGCTTACACTGGTGGTCGCCGGTATATGTATGAAAATTTTCAAGATGCTATTGCTATCTCACGGGTTCATGGGTCGCCGGATGTCTTCACAACTTTCACGTGTAACCCAAAGTGGGAAGAAATCCTTGACTGTGTTGATCCTGGGCAAACAGCAATGGATAGGGCTGACATTGCTGTTAGGGTGTACCACATGAAACTTGTGCAGTACCTTCATCGAATTAAAAAAGGGAATGCCTTTGGTCCTGTAGTTGCTGGTACTGCCCCTTGCAATCCTATTTCAATTCCCTTATCCTCCTTTTATTTACTACTTACTGTTTCTTCCGCCTTTTCCTCCTATTTTCAGTCTTGCACACTATTGAGTTTCAGAAGAGGGGGTTGCCGCATGCACACATACTTGTTTGGCAAAAGAAGGACGATGATAGGGTCGTCACACCAGCCCTTATAAATTCTTATATCTCAGCTGAGATCCCTGATCCTGTACAGGATCCTTTGGGATATGCTCTTGTTGCTGAGTTCATGATGCACGGCCCCTGTGGCGTTGATGGTCCAAAATGCCCTTGCATGAAAAAGGGCTTTTGCTCAAAAAAAATTCCAAAACCATTTCAGGATGAAACTTCCATTGATGAAAGTGGGTTCCCCTTATATAGGCGGCCTGACAATGGACGTTTCGTAATGAAGAACAATGTCAGGCTTGATAATAGACATGTGGTCCCCTATAACATGCTTATATTAAAAAAATGGCAAGCACATATTAATGTTGAATGGTGTAACAAAACATATGTTATCAAATATCTATATAAATATGTTACCAAAGGACCAGATAAGTCCAAAACCCTGTTTGAGAACCTTAGGCGTGATGGGGACCAGGATGTTGATGAGATTAAAGAGTACAGAGAGTGTCGTTATATAGTTGATTATGATTCTTTTTGGAGGGTTTACGGCTATGATATACACGGCAAAACACCGTCTGTTGAGAGATTGCCTGTCCATCTCCTGAACATGCACATCGTGCGCTTTCGTACACATGCTACTCTGAGTTCGGCGATTAGTGATGCCTGGCTCCAAAAAACAATGCTAACTGAATGGTTTGTGGCGAACAGGGTTCACCCTGCTGCTAGGTCCTTAACTTACTGTGATTTCCCAACTAGGTGATCTTGGGTAGCTGAGGACAAGAGATGGAAAACTAGGACAAGGAGCGATAGAATTGGTAGAATATACTCTGTGCATCCAGCGACCGGAGAGCTTTTCTATTTTAGAATGCTCCTTATGATTGTCAAAGGTGCGACGTGCTATGAGGATGTTAGGACTTACAATGGCATTGTATACTCAACATTCAAAGAAGCATGTGGAGCAAGAGGGTTGCTTGGCGATGACATGGAGTGGTATACTGCTTTTGACGAAGCTGTTAAATGGGGTATGGGAAACCAATTGCGCCAGCTGTTCGTTACTATGATCCTTCACTGTGCTGTCAATGATGAAGCTGTTTTCTTTGAAAAATACGAGATTTACTTAGCTGATGATATTAGGTACAGAATTCAGAAGTCGAAGAATAATTTCACATATGTTGTTCCTCCTGTTGAGTTAAGAGACATTCTACTTGATGAATTAGCTGTTATATTTGCTAAGAATAGTGCATGCATCCTAGATCACAAACTACCCTTAAAATCTGCATACGATGATGCTTCTGTGCAAAATGATATGCTTTTTGATGCGCTAGATGTTGATGTTGTTAGTCTTTTAAAAAAGGCAGAGGTGATGTATAATAGATTGAATAGAGACCAATTGCATGCTTTCTCTGCTATAATTGATCGTGTCAAATCTAGAAAACCTGGTTTTTTCTTTGTCTCTGGATATGGTGGTACTGGAAAAACATTCCTTTGGAATGCACTTGATGCTTATCTTAGAGGTAGTAAGAGGGTGGTGCTGTCGGTTGCATCCTCAGGGGTTGCTGCCTTGCTTTTGCCTGCTGGCAGAACAGCGCATTCTAGGTTCAAAATCCCTATTGATTTGCCTGATTATGGCAATTGTGAAATTAAGAGGTCTACCATGCTCTCCACTCTAATTGAAGCGTCTGATCTTATTATATGGGATGAGGCATTGATGTCCCATCGAAAATGCTTTGAGGCCCTGGACCGGTCATTCCGTGATGTCCTGTCGGCTAACGATCCTGCCTTAGCTAAAGTTCCTTTCGGTGGCAAGATTATTGTGTTAGGTGGAGACCTTAGGCAAATATTACCAGTCATTGAGGGTGGATCTCGAGCACAGATTCTTGCTGCTGCAATCACTAACTCTCCTCTTTGGAATATTGTTGAAGTTCTACACCTAAACATTAACATGCGTTTGACTGCGCACACAGATGATCTGGTTTTCCAGTCTGAAGTGGCTGACTTTGCTGAGTGGGTTCTCAGTTTAGGTGATGGCACAGCACCTGCTGTTGCCCGTGAGGGGGAATCAGATCCATCATGGATAACTATCCCTGATGAACTTTTAGTACATGCTGATGGTGATAAAATTGATGCTATTGTTCAGGCTGTATACAAAGAAATCCCTACTAGGTACTCTAATGTTGATTATCTAAAAGAAAGAGCAATCCTAACACCAACGAACGAAACTGCTGAAAAAATCAATGAGCATGTTTTGTCTTTAGTGCCTACCAGTGAGAGAGAGTACCTAAGTTGTGATACTATAGGGAATTCATCTGATGCGGTTCGCAATCAAGATGCTTTCTACCCTGTCGAATACTTGAA
The DNA here is from genome assembly GCF_002162155.2 of Triticum dicoccoides. NCBI lineage: Eukaryota > Viridiplantae > Streptophyta > Magnoliopsida > Poales > Poaceae > Triticum > Triticum dicoccoides. The sequence continues at coordinate 72,277,451 of NC_041381.1, forward strand.
TGGGATTAAGGTCAATAAGTTTCCGTACCATAGGTTAGTACTAAAGGTAGGCCTTCCCATCATGCTCTTGAGAAATCTAAACCAATCAACAGGCTTATGTAATGGCACAAGGCTTATAATCACAAAGCTTGCTGATAAGGTTATTGAGGCGATTGTCATGACTGGTTCAAACATAGGCAACATTGTCTTAATTCCGAGGATAGGGTTGACCTCCAAAGATCCTAAATGGCCTTTCACTTTGCATCGTCGACAGTTCCCTGTTAGAGTGTCCTATGCAATGACTATTAACAAAAGTCAAGGGCAGACTCTTTCAAATGTTGGTTTGTACTTGGATACACCCGTGTTCACGCATGGGCAGCTCTATGTCGCGGTGTCTCGTGTTACTTCAAAGAAATCACTAAAGATCTTGATCAAAGGAGAGGATGACGAGCCTGCTTCTCAGACAAGGAACATCGTGTTCCCTGAGATATTCCGTTCCATTCGCTAGGCGGTGTTAGTAACACCCTGTAATATATAACCAATGAATTTGCTTAGGTATGTTTTTGTGGTTTCTATATTCTTCCTGCAATAGAACCGGGTTTTTTTTGCATATTTGCCGCTTCTTTTGCCCTATCTGCCATGTCATCCAATTTCCTGCATCAAAAAAACTTTTGTGCGCGTGTGTGATGCTTCCTTTGCCTGCTTGCTCACATCGATTTGATTCCCTTCTACCTTCCAGCTGATCAAGTGAGTTCATGTGAATAGTATCTTTAGACTTGCTCTTTCTTTCTCTGTCTCTCCTTGTTTTCTCACCTCTGCTTGTATACTGCAGATGTCGGGCCAGAGGATGAGCCTTCTCTCCCAGATCAATGACAGAGAGATGTTTTGGAATGCTAAGGTTCTGGTGTCCCGCATCTGGCACTACCGAGGTGGGACCGATGAAGGTGCCATTATGCATACTGACATTGTGGTGCTTGACAAAGAGGTTTGTTTTGTACTGCAAAATCTATGCTCATGTTGCTAATTCTAGCCTGCGCCCCTAAATTCTAATGTAAATGTGTAGGGAACCCACATGTATGGCCGGATCCCTACTGAGCCAGCTATTCGCCTGCAAGATGTCTTGCGGGAAGGCAGTGTTTATCTAATGAAGAGGTTCATGTGCAAACCATCAAAGCCCACTTACAGGGCTGTTGACAGCCCATTTATGATGCAGTTCACTCGCTTTACTACTGTTGATCCTGTGGTGGATGATGAAGAAGATTTCCCATACTGCACTTACAGCCTTATGTCCTTCTCGGATATCCCAATACCAGGCCCACACACTCCTCACTTTATCGGTTAGTCGTTCAATGCTGTCCTCATATATGCCCTGCTTACTCTTGCTCTTCCATTAAATTATCTTACATTTTCTTTGCTATTTACAGATGTGATTGGCCGAATTATTGTTGTCACAGACATTGTTGTTGTACACTCACAGCATCAAGCTGGTCCTTCAGATACCAGGACTCTGGTTCTCCAGGATCAAATGTGAGCCCCTTGTTTATTTTTCCTTTGTTTTGCTTTTCTTCTGCCCTTTCCTTCTATTTACTCGCTCCTGCTGGCTTGTAGCGGAAATGAAATCAGCCTTGTTCTCTGGGGTGCTCGAGCCCATGAGTTCGAGGCAGAAGAGGTCCGTGCTGCAAGTGAATCCACAGCTGTCATTGCTATCTTTGTAGGAACACTGCCAAAAGCATACCGAGGTGATTGTTTGATCTATAACTCACTTAGCCCGTTGTTCAATCTGTCGGTTTGATGCACAGTTTCCCTTGTCTATGTGTCTCGATAGGTATTAAAGGCCTGAGTGGTAGCTCTACATGCCGCTGGTACATTGATGAGGACCTGCCAGAGATGAATGCCTTTCGTGCTAGGTATTTCCTCTTTCTATGTGGTTGTCGGTCGTCGAGATTTATAGATCTATTATGATTCGGTCACAATTAACCATTTTTAATCCAGCCTTGTAGAAGGGCTTCCTGCCGTCACTGCTCACATCCCAGGAGAACAAGCGATCGTTCCAGCACCTGTTCGTGAACCTCCCGTTGAACTGAGTGTTCAGGAGCTGCTTGCCCTTGACCCATTTGACAACTTGGTACCTCCTCTCCTTACTTCTTCTATACCTTTCCCTTTTCTTTTTAGCATCCTCTCACTATACTTGTGTTCATCATTAAATGTAGAAGAAACAGTTTATCATCAAGGTTACTATCACAGGCTTGGGCTCTGACAACCGTTGGTGGTTCCTCTCATGCCAGAAATGCCATAAAACAACCTACACCTCCGGAAGGCAGTACCGTTGCTCAGACTATGGCTGTTCTTCTATCATAGCAGATCCTTCGTGAGTGCCTTTCCCTCATAGTCTATTTTGGTTTGTCTACTGGGTTGATTCTGAGTCCATTTGCCTTGCAATGTCTAGATACTGCGTGTGCACTTTCGGAAGCGATGGCGCAAATGAAGCAGAATTTATGTTCTTTGATAGGGCTGCAAAACAAGTTGTTGGCAAGCCACTCATGACTTTGATTCACCGCAAGTACCCAGGTTTTACAAGTGCGCTTGATCTTGCTCAGATAGGAGGTTCTGATGTAGGTTTGCCTGTTGAAATTTCCCGCCTTGTTACCCAGAAGTATAGGCTGGTCGTTTCTATCTCCAACAAGAGTTTTCAGCCTGCAAGCACCCAGCTGTCCTTCCAAGTTGGCAGAATTGATGAAACCTTTAAGCTTGACCTTGTACCCTTTGCATCTGCTGGTGCATCATCTGCCTCTGGAGCATCGTCTTCTGCTGAGGGCTCAGACATGACAGTGCCCATTCCCACCTCTTTCTCTATAGGATTGTCTACACTCGTTGTGCTACCTCTCGATGAGGTATATATGCTGCTGGTTTCCTCTCTCAAGTTCTCTTTCACCCGTTTAATGCCTATGTTGTTTCTTTGCCAGATGAACACTCCTATATCTGCATTCAAAGGAAAAGGACATGCTGTTGTGCCTAAAACACCCAGGTATCAATCCTCCATTTCTCCTAGCATACATTCTAAAAATACTTCTTCTTTGCCTACGACTGATGTTTTTCCTTTTTTGCAGCCGGTCCCCATGCCCAAAAAGTGCTCGCCGCAAGCTTTTTATTGGTCCCCCTAAGTCTAAGGGCACTAAACTACCTGCCTCCGTTAGCAACGTTACTGCCCAGGCTGGAAAGGTTGTCGCAGTTACCCAAACCGAAGAGATTGCCGCCGCTGGAAATGTTGTTCAGCCTACACCCATGCCAACTGTTAGTGCCTGTACTTAATATGCAAACATCATTCTTATTCTGCACAAATTATGCTTGATGTGCAATAATCTGTGTTGGCACCAATCTGTACAGGTTGGACAGGAGACTGAAACCACAACTGCTGAGGATCCAAAGATCATCGTTCCTGACCCCTCTAAGGCCAAGAGGTAAAGGGTCATGAACTGTTACATTCAGCTACTTCCGCGCCTATGACAAAGACATCGACTTTACTCCTGTCTTGCTCTGCCTTTTATGAAACAAACTAGGTTGTGATATTAGATTATGGAATATCTCCTGTTTTAGTATATGCGCATGGTCTGTGCTCTTTCTAATATAGTTCTAGGGTCCAGTTACCATTGTATTTGTTGCTTTGTCATATCTCTTAAGAAGCTGGTACATACTATTTTGTTGCCAGTTTGCTCCCTTTTCTGTGGCTCATTGGTATATGCAGATTAGTTATCTGGGCACAACAAATATTATCAACTTTTCACTGTTTTGTTGTTCATTGATTCACTGTAAGCTAGACGCCTATACAGTTATACTAGGCTGTGATTTAGTAATCCAGTGGGTCTTTTGTTCTTTTAGATGAAAACCACCTCTCTATATGCATCTTGACTATATTTTCTTCTTCGCTGATGCATGCGATGCTATTTGATCAGGCATTTCTTTGTACACCTGCTATTTCCACATTCATGAGAGGCTCAATAAAACATCCTTTTAGCTTCAGCATTTTATATATGTTCTCAGTTATTTTTCCTTGCACGTCCATGCAAGATAATTAGCCATAAAGCTGGTTTTCTGCTTATTTATGTTCTCCAATTCACGTGTCTAATCTTTAAATCCATGTTGTTTCTATGACATTCTATGGGTCTAGACTTTCTTGCGAAGACAACATTATTAATATTTCTTTTATTTTTGCCAATTGATCAAATTCAGGACAAACAACCCTAGCAAGGGTGCTGGCGTCCCAAAGAAACCGAAGCAGTAGTTCTTTCATGGAGTGGTCGTTCCATGTTGTAATCTAAATATGTACATACGGTAAGACTAACATCTCTTCAATTCCATCTATTCTACATCCATGATGCATGGTATGTCGCAATATGATAATAACTGTGATTCCTCTTCTTTCTCAGGGTTTCTTCTATGTTGTGCTTGCTTATCAAGTAAAGTCTACGATGGACGGATGTCGTGCTGAACAGACCTTCTCAACTGTACTGCATCACAGCAGCGGTTTGGCCATCGGGTTTGAAGATCGTCGACTCAGTGCGCTTTTGGGCATGCACTGGATTTACTTTTGTGCGGCTTTATAAGACAGGGCTTTGACACCTGTAGAATTGTGTCAAACCACTGTCATGGCAACTCCTTTATTTACGTCCTCGAACAAAGCATCATGCGTTGTAAATATCGCCGTTAGTTCTTCCTGTCTGAACTCCTTGTGACAACTATCCACTATAAATACCGCTGGATCATGCTGCTTGCTCTAAGTCCTCTTGTTGTTCTTATGTTGTGTGCTTCTTCTTATGTCTTATATTTACTGCTACCCTTGCTAACATAATGGCCCTTGTCCTTCGCTGATTTATCTGCCGAGCTAAACATCATGTTCATTCCTGTTGGTTAACTGTTCCAGATGACCACTCAAGATGTTCTTTGTGTATGTTTGAATATCGATAAGAACTCGCCACCTAATCAGGATTATGAATCACCAGTTAAACTTATTGTTTCAATATCATTCATTCTTTGGCTTTCTCCTGATGCTATATGGTTGCTTTCTGCAAAGGGATCCTACGAATTTAGTTTCCTATCATCCTAAGCCTTTAGTTGTGTCTATGAGTCGTCTGTGAGCCGCCTTCCGCTGCTGTGTGCTTTATATCTGGGATATTTGCTGCTGGACAAAGCATATTATGTGCTTTCTGTTTTCATTTTTATTTTTTTACTGGTTTTTCAATATTTGCATACAGGTGAACTAATAATTCATTCACCAGCTCTAGACTTTTCCCATGTATGAAACATTGGGAAAGAAGGTTTTATACCAACTCGCTAATTTATGGGGCTCTTTGCTTCCCATTATCTGCTCAATGGTCTTACGACAAAATAAATCTTAGATTTCTAATCAAGGCCCTGGTTTACAGTCAAAGTTGAATTCTACCCTTCAAATAGCAACAGCTGCCAAAATATTATATGTACTTTATTTTAAATTACAAATTGCCATTGTGCGTTCAAAATTTGTTTACACATAAAAAAACTATTTTTTATTTGACCGCAGGTTGAAAAATTATTGGCAACTTGAAAACTTTTTCATTATTCTCAGGAAGTACTCTCTTTGCGAAAGGTTAACAACTAAAAGTTTTCCCTGTTCCAAAATGGTTCGTAAATTAAGAAATTTTGCTTCTTCTTATAAGTGTTCAAAATTCAACAGTTGTTCATTGCTGTGAATAGTTGCCCGTAATTTTTAAAAATGACCCTGCTTTCCCATCGTTTGTTCGCAAATTCAACAAATGTTCGTGCTTTCCTATTTTCTAAATTTCCTTCCTTTCTACCATAAAATGATCGTCATTTCAGAAAAATGTTTCTGTTTTTCAATGTGCTGCATATAGGCATGCCCAGCACTTCCTGCCTGCTAAAGTTATCTCTTATTATTTTTTTCCTTCTTACTTTATTTTTTTGTGTTCTGTGCTCGTCTATATTCCACGGAGAGTTAGTTCATCTTCTGACGGTCCTCCTACTCAAATCCCAATGTTCGCCCATTTGACCATTCTTATAATGACTTTTTAAAATTTTAAAATTATTAATATTGTACTCAGAAATTATCTGTATCTGCCCGAAGAAAAACACATTTTTCCTATCCACAAAAAATCGTACACACCTGTTTTTTTATAGTGGCATCATTGATCTATAAAATCAAAATCGAATGACAGTGTTCATATATACTACTCCTGTGAAATATTCTGCATTTTATAATTTCGAATGCCTACTAAAAGGAAAATGCATTCCGCCTATGTTTTCCCGGCCTGCCTTTTTCTGCTTCTTCTCCTTGTTGAGTCCCTTGTTTGAGAGTGCCCCTTTTCTCCTATGGCCCATCGGCCTTTTTCCAGGGCCGACCCGCCGGCCCTCTCTCTTAGCTGGTCACACGCACCAAACCCTATCTTCTCTTCCTTGGATTCGTCTGCTCACCCCATCCCCCTGCCCCCTCTCCCCGTCCACCTTACCTCCTTCCTCTCTCTCTCCTTATCTGCTTACAGCTGCTTTACGTTGGATGCTTGTCCAAACGCACCAGATCCCTGGATAGCCACATCCTCTAACGAGTCTCCGCAGTGCTCTACTATTTGCCAGGTGCGCCTCCTCCTCTCCAGATCCATTACTCTAACATCGTTGTTGCCAACGGCATGTGTTCATGCTGCGCAAATCTACCTCCCTCTCTTTTATTTTTTTGCCTTTGACCACCCATGATTTGTACTTCTCAGGTGTGCAGTCTATTTGGGTCTTCCAAAAAAACGGCCAGGAGATCCTAGAGGCACGGCCCGGACTGAAGGTATATTCCTCTGCTTCCAGATCCACATCCAGCTGTTTCTTTAATTCATGCGTATGAAGACATTTTCATTCCTTTCTATATAGTTTGATATATATTCCTGTGCTGTCATATATCTATGAATGATGTACTCTCATAACGGCAGCAAAATATATAATTTACTGTCCTTTATTAATTGATTCTAAAATATTTAGCTTGTTTTCTTTCTTCTAATTTAACTTCAACTTAACAAGCTACGTTGTCAGTGCCTATGCTTTACCTATACTCTTTAAAAACCTGTATTTCCTGTCCCTATGAATATTTACCCATTCATAGACTAATATCACTGATTGCCTCTGTTCATAGCCTCATGATATTACAGCATTGTTTCATGATGCACTTAGTAAAGCGCTTTTAGATCCTTACTGCATGTCGATTTTGAGACTTTGATCTTCATTATTCTTACCGCGCATTGTATTTATGCCTTATGCCAGCCACCCTGAACCTATCTTTTGAAACCATCCTCATGGAATTGGTCGAGCTACGCACGACATCTTTGGCTGAGGCAATGTTTGACAAGCTTGAGCTCCCAAGACCAGTTTACCATGTGCATATGCTTGAGCAAGGCGGATATAGGGCACAGATTGAGTTTCACCGTACCAGAGAGCGTTATGATGCTTCCGCATGTCGGACTAAATTGTTGAGCCATACATGTGTTAGCCGAGAGGCAGCAATGGATCAGGCAGCCGATCAAGCAATTACATACATGGAAAATAATGAAAACAAGGTTCTTGCTGATTATAACTACTATCGGCTGCAACAAGAAAAATAATCTTGTGCAAGGCTTTCAGATACCTTGTCAGAGAGAACGGAAGAAGTCAACCAGCGCAACCAGACCATCATACAGATGACTAAAGAGGCGTCCAATTATCTGGAAGAAGTGCATGCTGCATCAGACAAGATCCATGGTCTTGCTGCCACTGCCTTAGACCCTGCTGCCAGCCTGTCTCTTTCCACTCTAAAACAAACTATTTTGGCGATTCAAGATTCACTTGTTGCTCTTCAAAGCACTACCGCCGCTGCACGTGCCTCCCTAGAGGAAAAGGGCATGTACTCAGAGGATGATGTGGCTCAACCAACCTACGATGGGCTTTCTGATGAAGAGACCGATGAAGATTGCCATCAAGACATGGATGATGACTACGCTCACTATGTGCGATCCCCATGAGCACTGTCTAAGCCCTACTAAGCTGATCAGCAAGTGAAGCTTTCTATATATAGCTTCATGATGACAATGCTCACTGTGTCCGATCCCCATGAGTGTTATATTGAGCCTGCTAAACTGTCTCTTTGCCATGTGAAGCTGTGTATGTATGGCTTCACCGCTAGGAAGCGTCTCTGTGTCTGCTGTGTTTAGTCTCCTAGGTTGCTTAAATAAGATGCGAAGCTATCTACTCATAGCTTTGGCCTAGAAATCTTTATCCTTTCTGAACTTGACTCTGGTCATGTATAAGTATGAAGTCTGTGTTGACATGTTAAGACAATGTTATTTATCTATGCTACGCCTTTGCTTTTATCCACTGTGATTCTTCTTTTCAGTATCTTCGCTATAAACATACATTCATTTGCTTTAACCTTGCAAGGCCAAATCAATGAACATTTGCTAGCATATATACATATAACTATTTGCCCTTTTTACTCAATTCTCCTTGTTCATTAGCAGATCAAAAACATACCTCTTCAATCTCAGATCAAAAATCTCACAATGGAAGACATGGACATTGGCATCGTCTGTGACGACGGTTCCCCAGGATCAACAACATCAAGGACAGCAACGCCTGCGCCCAATGTAATCTTCTAATCACCAGTTGTAGTTCATTCATTGTTCTTTATAAACTTGGTTTTCAGTTTTGCTCCATCGCCGGCTTATTTGCCTTGCTTCTGTATTCTTGGAAGAGTGAATAAAAGATACATGCATAATCGTGGAAATTGGTCTTCCAGAACTCATCCTGATTGTTTTGAATGAGGTGATGTTGTAGTAAACATATTTGTTTCCTGGACAATATTTTCCTCATGTGTTGCATTCTGGAAAGGGTGTCTTTGGTCAGTTTTCTGTTCTTTCATTGTTTCAATTGTGTGACTCTACACATGTATCCTCACAATTAGTGGCGCCTACAAGAATGGAAGGCCTACCTGTAACTTTTCTTATGTAGTTAAATAAAACAACTCAGGGCCTCACACTCAATCAAACTACCATTCCCAATTGAAATCCTCATTTGTCGATTCAACTATTATTTTGTCAGACAGAAATTTTACCCTTACTTTGCTTGCATAGGAGAATGACTATCTGATAGTAATTCCTTATGCCCACATATTCGCCTTGATGCTGAAAGCTCTGAAGTTACCCCCTGCAACTTACTATCACAAGATATGCCCAGGCGGAAAGAATCGTGTGACGGTTACTTTCATTTCTTCTTTGGAATTGCTCGATGATGCACTTGTTCCAAGTTCTCTGTCAGGTGCAATCTTAGATAGCTATGAAGATACTGAAGACAGTGCTGCTATTGAAGCTATTAGATACATGGAAAATGCATATGGCAAAGAAATGAGGGACTACCACTACACTCAAGTCAAGAAGCTTGAAAATCAAGTGACACACCTGGTCAAATGGTTGGTTGCATCAAATAAAACAATCAAGAAGCTGCGCAAAACATGCTACTACGTTGTCAGGTATATGAGCTCATATTCTGCCCAAATAGAAAACACAACGACTGCTCGGCATTTGGAAGGGCGGGATAGCACCAAGGGAGTTATGAAAACAGCGCTGGCAAGCATTGAAGGACTGACGCAGAGGCTACGCTACATTGCTATGAAGTTTGAGCAGCGCCTCGCAGCAACCAGAAATAGTTTCTGGTGAGCTTTGGTCAATGTGTCCTGAACAGCATGCTTCTGTGGTTACTAAATCAGGCACCTTTTGTTTCATATCGATCAGACCAGGATCTTTCGCATTTTGGCGCACTCCAAGCAAGATATGTGTACGCTTTAGTCTTCACTTGCTGCCTCTATGCTGAAAAGTAGTGTATGATATAGTCTACGATCTTTAAACTTTGTTGTTATCTCTGTACTCAGAAGCGGGTTATCATCGCTTACTGTATATATGTGAAGGCCTCACCTTTAGATTATATTGTTCTCTCTGTAGTCAAAAGCGGGTTTTCACCGCTTATTCTATA
>NC_041381.1:72287935-72297951 GCF_002162155.2 Triticum dicoccoides
CTGCTATTGTTTCCTGAAAACTATGACTCAAGAAATAAGCTTCCTTTTATGCATGCTTTTGCTTCAATGCTTTCATCAGAGCTTCCCTGTGATAACGTCTTCCGATCACGGTGTATGCAACAAATTAAAAGCAATTACATTCCTGTTTATTTTACAAACGATCATCAACAACAACTACATCAGCAGAAAGTCAATAGTACTTTCCTACATGACTTAGTGCATCATTTTCAATCTTATCTGCTTATTGCATATAGTACATGAGCTATTCTTTTGAAGCAACAAATATATTAATACAATCTCTCACAATAATTAGCTTACACACGGCCTTTGCGCCATTGGCGCAACGGGTCATCTAGTATTGATAAAGTTTCATAGAAGTTCCTCAGATCTAATATTCTGGCCTCCTACTCTAGAATAATTAGTAGGTATTCTAGTACCACCTCTCTTGCGTGATCAACCGCACATGACTTGCAAATGATATCTTCCATACCAAGTCTGCTCCACATATCTTTAGTTTTGGGACAACCAAACAACAAATGGTTAACGTCTCGCCGGCCGGTCCCTGGCTATAGGTTGGACATTGGGGTGTGACATTGATGTGCCTGTTAGCCAGAGTCACTCGTTACTTCCGGTAAATTACCTCCGTCTCAATTTTTTTAGATCTTTCCTGATCAATGTGTATGGAGCTCTTTGTCGTTTTGCTGGCCCTTGCTTGGTCCTCCCACTACGAAAAGTGTTGTTGTCATTGAAAATCAAGATCTTTGTTTCGTAGCTACATCGGGACCGCCTCTCATCAGGCATGGAGGTGGCAAAGCGACAGGTGCCTCATGATGTCATGTGAACCCTTTGTGTGGTGCTCGAATCCGAGACACATATCTTCACGTGTCACACCGCCCGCTCTTGTGGAGCTCTACCCGTGAGGCTCTAGGGCTTGAGTAACATGCTTCGTATCTGGGCGTCTTCCTAAATGCCCAGGCTCACTGTACCGGTAGAAGGTAGGTGCCCTTCGTGTTGGTGTTAGCAATGATGACTTTGACCATGTGAACGGCGTGTAATAAAATGGTCATTGAAAAGATCTTACTATGGTGCGCTTATGACCCCGTGTTTAAATTCTTGGCTTTTTATGCAGCAATGGTACCCCTCAATAGGTGGTGGGACAGGGACTGGCTAGGTGGCATGTTGGATGGTCTTCAGTTGGTATGCCGTCAGCAATCTGCATTCCCTAGAAGTTGACACCTCTCCTTGCGGTGTCTTGTATCGCTTTATTTCTTTGGGATGTGTGTTTTGCTGTTGCCCCTTAGATAACTTGTACTGACTTGGTTGATGATTTATCTATAAAGCGAGATGAAAGCTTATTCCATATAACTTTATTTCTTGTGTATGGATCCCGTTGTTGTGTTTGTAATGGAAGGTAGCACCTGGTGGCATGTTGCTATTTTCATTTTGCTCTGAACAAGGCATGTATAGACATTAGATTTTAATTCCTATCTCTCTGTCGTAGAAAGTAATGTATGGTCATGTGTTTTATCTCTGGTCGTATGAAAGCACCGAGTTTGATTCTGTCTTTTAACCTGATGTTCATCTTCAGTTCCATTGTGTTTTGCTTCTAACACAATCGGTTACCTGCACATGCTATACCTTGGTTCCTACCGACAAATTGTTACACGCTTTGTTAAAACGTTGTGACCGCGCGTCAAGGCGCGAACCCTATCTAGTGTTCTAATTCCCGATACACAATTTGATGGGTGTGGCACGGCTGCTCAAAGACCACATATAGTGTGTGCTCACTTATTAGCGTTTTACGTTTGTTTTTTTCAAATGTGCCAAGAATGTAAGGTTGCGTTCTTTTTAAAGTCAAACTTTCTATGTTTGGCAAACTTATATAACAAAAAAAATTGAAAATCTGCAATAACAAGCAAATAAAACATGAAAATACACTACTCCTTTCGATCCATATTACTTGTCGCTCAAACGGATGTATCTAGCACTAAAATACATCTAGATACATCGATTTGGGCGAAAATTAATAGGAATAGGAGGGAGTACATGATGGATGTTTTTTTGGATTTTGTACATGATTGGATAATAAAGATGCCAATTTGGTATTGCAGATATTTAAAAAAAATTCTAGAAAGTTGGTCAAATCGAGTTGAAAAGTTTGACTCGCCTTACACTTTGGAATTTATTTAGGGAGCACTGTGTTTTTAGGGTGAACGAAAGAAGTGTTGTTTTCCAGAAAAGAGAGGATTCATGGGTTAATTGACCTCCTTGCTGGGCTTATTTGGCTTGGGCCAGACCGTAGCAGGGCTGCAGCTAGGGTACTTGTTTGCTTCGCTTGCCCTAGTAGAGAGGTAAGAGAGTGACCGTAGCAGGGCTTACCCTAGCTAGGGTACTTGTTTGCTCCAGCCCCAGCCGCCCGCCGCCAGTTGAGCAGTTCTTCTTCTTCCTCCCTTCGGATTCTTCTCCGTTTCCATCTCCAATTGCTACCTCTCCCGTCCTTAAGAATCCACCCGCCGCCCGTGCAAGAAACCAAATTAAGCGGAAGGAGCACCGGCTGGAGGAGCGGATATGGGCAAATTCAAGCGCGGCTCGCTGAATCCGCCTGCCCAACCCCCCGCCGTCGTCGGCGGCGGGGCCAATCCTCCGCCGGCGTCATGCCTCATCGACCGCGTGGCCTACATCGCCGACGTCACCAACGCGAGCACCACCTCCTGCAACACCACGGACAACACCGACAATCACGGCGTCACCATCCAGGTCACCTTCGTCGTCGGCGACCCGCCGCTCGTCTCCTACCTGTGCGCCCACTGCATCGGATCGCAGTTTGCTTATGAGCCCGTCATCGTCGCCACGGAGGGCAGGCTCGCCCTCCTCGCCATTGACATCGGACGGTCTTGTTCAGGCCGCGGGCGCAAACACTACATCTATTACGCCGGCGACACCAGCAGAGGCATTGACCCGTCGCTCAAGCGGCTTCCCGACCCGGATCCCGCCCCGCAGTCCCTGCACCGCTTCTACGACGGCTATCATCTCGGCCTCCTGCTGCGGCCCCGCCCCGAGTCCCAACCCCAACTCTAAGGCGGGTTTTTTCTACGCCCACACGGCGGTTGCCGCACCCAGGAGGAGGAGGAGCATGTCTCCTACGTTGTCGCCGGGCTCTTCCGCAAACACAAACCATCAGCAACCGGTCACCTCTTCGACCTTTACCTCTACAGCTCCAACATCGAGCAAGTGGTCCATCCACGACCAGGAGGCCCCCTTATTGCTGCTCCAACATCAGCAACAGCGAGCCGGCGGCGGCTTTGATTTTGTCACAAACAAGGCCATCTCCATCGGGGGAGAACACGGTGGTTCCACCACCATGTGCTTCGTCGACCTGCAGCAGGGCATCCTTCAATGCAACGTGCTCGACAGCATCCCAGGGCTCCGCTACTGTCCGATGCCGCCGCCCCTTGAACCCAACCCTGTCACCATGGTCCAGTCTTACCCACAGGCTTTCCGTGATGTAGCCATCATCGATGGTGGCCGCCGCATCAAGTGCGTCCAGCTTCATCTGGATGTCACCTTAAACTGCGAGGATAGCAACTGGGGTGACTGGACTGTTCCCTCCTACCATGGCTGGAAGGCAGCCACATGGAGCATGGATACTTCCCGTCCTTCTTCTGGCTTGCGCCAGGACAGCGAGGTAGTTCATGCATCTGAGATTGGCAGCACCATAGACCCGGCGCTTCTCCAATTGCCGCCGTATGAGTTTGACGATGACCAAGGCCCGCCTCTTCCGCTGACCTTTGAGAAGCTCCACACAAGCCTGCCTGTGATCAGCTTGCATGACGACGGCAAAGACATTGTCTACTTCATGACCAAGGTCCATTCTTATCATAAGGCCGCATTGGTGATTGCGGTTGACATGTCCAACAAGACAGCACAACAAGTCACACAGTTCCTCCCAGGAAAATTTATGGAATTTATGGAGCGCGCCTTTGTGAACAGCAGGATCTCCAAATTTCTCAGTATGGCTCAAGGCTACAGCTCTAGACTCGGGCACAAGAGGAAAGCTGAAACGACCTGGGATGATGACGCTAATAGAATGGACGTACTGATGAATGGTACTGTTATAATGGAACCAAACAATCCCCATCCAGCTGAAACATAATGAAAATATAAGAAAATTCTAATGTAAAATCAGGCATGTGGTACCGAAGGAAGAATGCTTGTCTATGACTCTATGTAACACCATCCCGGTTTGCTTCTGCTTTCTGTAAAGCCATCCCGGTTTCGAATGTCAAGACCAACACATTTTGCCCGGAGAAGGTCTGCTAGAATGACTAATGTCAAGAATATGAACTATACATTGACAGCGAATGGAAGTTATCTCACGACCTGACACATGAGTGCCTTCATCCAGGGACGAAGCTAGAAAAAAAGTTTAATGTGGTCATGCCTATGACAGTGGGGTCATGTTCAATAAATGTATAGTGATTAGTACTTAGTTAGTGAAGATTTTGCTAATTTCACTGGGGTCAAATGACCCCAGTGCTAACAAGGTAGCTACGTCAATGCCTTCATCACATATTGGTGTAATGCCTAAGGATTTCACAATGAATGGAAATGCTACAGCTGGAGACATGGGCGATTTTGCCACCTCTATGAACATGTGACCTCTAGATAGTGCAGAGGAAACTCACCCATATATCTTCTTTTAAACGACGCTCGCATCAATTCGTTTTCGCTGGCGATTAATTGTACTCCCTCCGTCCAAAAATACTTGTCATCAAAATGGGCAACAAAAAATGTATCTAGAACTAAAATACATCTAGATACATCCCCTTTTATTCATTTTGATGACAAGTATTTCCGAACGGAGGGAGTATACTTTTAGCAGTTTTATCATCAAGCTACGTATTTTTTTCCACAACTTTTACCATACTCCCTACTCAACTAGTACTAGAGATAGAACCTTGTCCTCAAGGTTCAAATGAAAACTGGAAAACTCCCACGTTGCTTCTTCTAGAAACAGATTTTTGCAAATGTATTAGCCACTGGATGACGGCCACATAATTGCAAATGATCGCTCTCATGTTCAATAACTCCAATGGTTCAGTAGTTTTCACTCTTCACTGGTATGTGGAATAGGTAGGAAAGGTCCTCGTG
The DNA here is from genome assembly GCF_002162155.2 of Triticum dicoccoides. NCBI lineage: Eukaryota > Viridiplantae > Streptophyta > Magnoliopsida > Poales > Poaceae > Triticum > Triticum dicoccoides. The sequence continues at coordinate 72,293,087 of NC_041381.1, forward strand.
CTCGTACCTGAGGTGAGTAGGCGGTTCGTGGAACTATGCAGGTACAAATTTACTCATTTGCAACCCAGCCCCACTGGTGGAAAAAGGGCCTTTGGTCGCGGTTCACAACTGCCATTAGTCGCGGTTGCGCAACCGCGACCAAATAGGCGCGACTAAAGGCCCCCCCTTTAGTCGCGGTTGCTTAAGAACCGCGATTAAAGGCCCGTCCACGTGGGCGCCAGGCGGCCGTCGGGGCGGAGGACCTTTAGTCGCGGTTCTTTTGGCCAACCGCGACTAAAGGCCGCCGCAGGTTTAGGGTTTTAGCCCCCCCCCCTAAACCTGTTTTCTGTTTAATTTGTATTGTTTTATTTCTTTTGTGCTTTATTCTAATTTTGAAGGAGTTTCACATATTCTACGGTACTACATACATGCATATGAATGTACAATTTCAAACAAATTTGAAATTAGAACCAAAAAGAATTCAAGAGGAATATACAATATATATTCAATATCATCGGATGACCATATACAATTTTGAACAAGTTTCCGTACATAATTTAATGCATATAAAGTTCTACGTCCTCGTAATGGTGTTCTCCTTTAGGATGGAGGACTTCCCTCCTGAACCATCCAGCTAGTTCCTCTTGAAGTGGTCGGAAGCGAGCTTCTGGACTAAGCATCATCCGGAGGTTATTCCTCTGAGCATTGGTATCACTCGGAACCCGCTCAGAGGTGTATCTCCGGATCATCTCACAGACATAGTATCCACATAGATTGGTCCCCGCTGGCTGAATATCCTCACCATTCTTAGCCTTTGACCTTTTGAATTCTAGCTCTTTTTTGAATTCACCGACCTTTGTATCTACGAACCGTCTCCAAACCCTACGAGGCAAAGAAAATTAAATGAACAAGAGAGTTATTTGTTACTTGATATTAGGAAATGAACGAAATAGGCCGATCGATATAGAGCGCAAATGAATGAAAATAATTACTTCTGCAGCATTCTTCTCATGCCGCCCCAAAGCTTTGGATCCTTATTCAGAGAGTCGTGGACAAGACATTCTGAGGTGTCAACTTTAATTACTAGCAGAATCTAGTGGAACCTGCGGACACGATACATGCACAGTACGTCATGCATAACTCATCGATTAGCCAGCCACATACCATGCATGGAGTAAACAAAAGAGAATGTGCTCAAGACAGAAACACTCACCCAAAATGGTAAGGAAATAGAATATCACTTTTGAGTTCCTGCTTTGTAAGAAACTGCCACAGGTCTGCCTCCATGTCGGCGGGGTGATGCTCCAGCACATATCCATTAACGATGTGTGGGTCAATGAACCCAACATCATGGATGTTCCTTACTCTACATTCCTTAATCTTCATTCTGCATGTATAATAGCGGACACAACAATACAGTTAGGACATATATATAGTGCAGGCAATATGAACGAGATGGGGTAGAAATAAATCACTTACAGAACGTAGCAACTGATGATAGATTTGTCGAGCTCGCGCAGATTGAAAAGCTGGAACAATTCACTCAGATGAATTTGTACATAGTAATGTTTGAAGTGATGCTCATATCTAACTTCCGCATAAATATATTCTTTGGCGTTTTTATTTTTTATGTAACCCTTGTACCATTTCAGCAGACCTTTCATTTGTGGAGGTAGATCCTCTTCCTGCGCAGGCTCGACGAGAGGCCCATTCTTCACATATGTAATTACTACCTCCTTCACTGGCGCCTCATCAAGGCCTAACAGTTCACGAAGAGTAATACCTAAGTTGGCCGCTTGTTCTCTGGCACTCATTACAGTCAATCCATGTGCTGCCGCAGCTGCTATAATATCGGGGTCATCCGGACCGGCGTCTTTCACTATAAGCGGGGCAATCGATTGTTTACTTTGTTCCCCGAGCTGGGCAACTCGTTTCCCGCTTTTTTTACTTTCTAATTCCGTTTTCTCGGCCTCCTCCAAGGCTTTGTTCTCCTGGTTCTCCGCCCGCTCTTTCTTCTCCTTCAACATGAGTGCCTGCCTACGAAGTTCACGTGCATAGTCGTCAGGCAGATTCTTCGCGGCTTGGGACGGTGTGCTCAAAAATGACTTAGCCCACTTCTTTTGCTCATCAGAAAATACTGGCTTGGGCTCGGGCTCTCTTTTCTTCTTGCAGTCCGCCTTCCATTTCTCATGATCAGCAGCCGCGGCCGCGGCAGTTTCCTCGGCACTATGTTCCCAAGGCCTTGTGGGGAGAGGCTTCAGTGATGGCTCCGGTACCTTTGTGGTCTTAGGTACATAAGGGTCCGGGTTAATAATCCAGGACTGCTTCTGCTTCTTTGCCGGAGGTGGATTGGGGGGCGGCGTCTGATCACCCGCCGGACGAGGACTGGGGGGGCGGCGTCTGATCACCCGTCGGACGTTGTGGACTGGGGGGCGTCGGCTGACGTGACGGAGGTGTAGGTGAACCGCCACCACCACCACCACCGTAGGGGGTGGACTTGTTGTCCTTGGCGCCTCGCCTGGAAACTTGATAAACTTCTTTTGCCATAGAATGAAATGGCGCTTGACATCTCCAAGTCTTTTCTCCCCTTCAGGTGTAGCAATGTAAATCTCCAGGTCCTCAAACCCTTGGACTATGTCCTCCACCGTGACACGAGCATAGCCATCTTGAATGGGGTTGTTGTGGTGGAGTGCTCCAGGTAAACATGGTAAAGCACTGCCGATGGCTACCTTCATGGACATGTTCCCGATAGGATAATACAGATGACATTCTTTCATCTCCTTTATATCGTCCACGGGGTAGCGAGGAGGCTCCGGTGCAGTAATTTCGACCACCAGAGGCTCCGGTGCAGTAATTTCGATCGTCGGTGCATCTGCACCAGCCGGTGGGGCCTCCGTGGAAGCCACACTGCTTCTCCGCTGCTGGCTTCTGAGATCCGCTGGATGATCTTCATGCTGCGCCCGAGCTGCATCTCTTTCGGCTACTAGTACACTCACGGTTTTCTTCATCACATCCATTTCCGATGCCAACCGCGCCACAACATCTGCTTCCCGATCCATCTTTCTCTTCCGGCTTCTGTAACCGTACGGGTCATCGTTCTGGGGGAACCCTATTTTCCACGGAATGTGCCCCATGCCTCGTACACGTCCTCCGTGTTCAGGATTCCCGAGGGCTTTTGTCAGCGCGTCGTTCTCTCTGTTGAACTTGATCTTCCCCTCTTGAGCATCCCTCATTGCGTCAATAAGGGCTTGGGTGGGTTTAATTATTTTGCCCCGGTAAACACACTCCCCTGTCTCTGGGTTCAACGTTCCCCCATGCCCGTACCACCAGCTTTTGGCCCTTGGGTCCCATCCCTCTGTACCTGGACGGATTCCTCGCGCCCTCAGCTCGTTCTCCATCTTGTCCCACCTAGGCTCCCAAAGGCGATACCCTCCTGGCCCCATAATATGATTGTACTCCTTCTTAGCCGCATTTTCCTTATTTTTTCGATATTTGAATGAACTACTCCGATTTCTTTTGCTTCACAAATTCTGGCCAATCATGTTTCAGTTTCTCATATTGTCCTTTGAAATCCGGAGTCTTGTTCTGCTTGACAAAGTCATGGGCTAGATTTTGCTTGAATTTCGGGAATGCGTCGGCCATCTTATGAAGAGCGAACTGTTTGACTAGCCTCCTCCTCTCCTTGTTTTCCTTAATCTTGTTACCCTCCTCATCGAATTTGTTGTATTCCGGAGGTAGAACGAAATGTTCCATAAGCTTCTTGAAGCAATCTTTTTTGTTCTCTTATCGACAAAAGTGAAACCAGCAATTCGTGCCTTCTTTGGCTTATTCCACTCCTGGACGGTGATCGAGACGTTGTCTCTAACAACGGCTCCGCATTGGTTGACAAACTTGGTGGCGTTCTTGCGGGGCTCCAGCGGCCTGCCGGTTGCACTGTCGACAACCTCGATGGTGCATGTTTCTCCTTGTTTCATCGTCTTGGTTGCGCCACGCTTTGACGACGTACTCGATTGTTTCGACGATCCGGCCGAGGGCTAAAATAAGAAAGAGAGTCGTGTGCGTTAGTACACACATATTTATTCAAATCAGTTAGTTTGTATCACCAGAGGCTCAATGTATATATATACCTCGGCGCCGGAGGTGGTTGCTACTTCCATTTGAAGATCGTCGTTTATCGACGTTTGTTCGGCATCATCTTGCTGACGGCGCCCTTCATCTTCACCGTCAAGGTTCAGATAAGAAGAGATATCATCTTCTTCTTGTCCGGTCGGCACATATAGAATATCGCCGTTTATGATGCCGAACATATGTGCTTCACCGTCCGGATCATAGTTGTCCATAATCGGGTCAGCTCTATCGTCTGCCATTATGTCAGTCCTGAAAACATGTAGTAAAAATAAATTAATTAAGTGAAGAAGGGGGGCGGTGGCGGTGGCGGTGGCGAAAGGGCGGTGGCAAAAGGAGGGGGCGAGGAAGGGGTGGGAGAGGGTGTTGCGATAGAGCGCGAGACGGGGCGGCAGACGACGGCGTCACGGAGAGGGAGGCGAGGACAACACACATGTATAACCCTCGCCGCCCCCTCTCGATCCCAAAAAAAAACACCGCGCGCATCGCCGCCCCCCTCGCCGCCCCCTCTCCGTATATGCGCGGGGTCGTGTACATTTTTTTAAAGCGGGATCGTTGTACATTGACGCGCGGGGTCGTTGTATATATTGATTATCAAGTTTTACTTTTTTTGTTGTTAATTATCAAGTTTTATATACGTTTTTTTGTTAATTATCAAATTTTACGGTTTTTTTGTTAATTATCAAGTTTTAAGTTATTTTACCGTTTTTGTTAAACTAATTAACTAGTTAAAATTAAAAAGAACAAAAAAAGAAAAAAAA
>NC_041381.1:72298391-72318275 GCF_002162155.2 Triticum dicoccoides
CCGCGGCGCCCCTCTCTCTCTCCACGATCTCGCTCTCTGTCTGAGAGAGGCGCGCGCGTGCGCGCGCGGCAGTACCGAGGCCGGCCGGCGGCGTTGAGGGCGGGCGAGCGAGGCGGCGCGCGCGCGGTGGGCGAGGGAGGCCGGTGATAGCGGCCGGCGGCGCCGTACGTGTGGGCGAGGGCGACAGCGGGCGGCGTCGAGGGCGAGGGCGAGGGCGGGCGGCGTCGAGGGCGAGGGCGACGGCGGGCGGCGTCGAGGGCGAGGGCGACGGCGGCAGGCCTTTGGCGCGGCAGAGAATCGGAGAAGACGAGAAATGGAGGCGACGGTTCAGGCCCTTGTATTTATAGCCCCCCCCCCTTTAGTCGCGGTTGGGGAGGCGACCCGCGACTAAAGGGTAACCTTTAGTCGCGGTTGGCCAGACCAACCGCGACTAAAGGGTTTTTTGGCGGGTTTTTGCGTTCCCGCGCGCAACGACCTTTAGTCGCGGTTGGCCAGGCCAACCGCGACTAAAGGTATTTTTCAAAATACTTTTTCTTTTTCAAAATCTTAAAAATACAAATAATATATCAAAAAATTCAGAAAAATAAAACTAATTCAATTCAATATGTTAAAAACACAAATATTATATCAAAAAGTTCAGAAAAATAAAACTAATTCAATTCAAAATTCTAAAAATACAAATAATATATCAAAAAATTAAGAAAAATAAAACTAATTCAATTCAAAATGTTAAAAATACAAATAATATATCAAAAAATTCAGAAAAATAAAACTAATTCAATTCAAAAATTTATACGCCTAGGCAGGAGTACGACAGCGACGACAGCAGCGACGACGACGGCGGCAACTTAGAAGGCGACGACTACCAGTACAACGGCGGCGGCTATGAAGACTACGAGTATGCATATTATACGCCTAGGCAGGAGTATGACTAAATCACTCCAAATTTCATGTATCATCAGTGGTATCTCGAATCATTCGAAAATGGACACCAAACACATCACGGGTAATATAATTCATATGATCCATTCAACAAAGTTTGGTACAATAAATTATTACACATCATTTCTTCCCTTGTGTCCCTGCTTGCTTATGATTGTGCCATATTCATGGAGCATCCTCATTATTTAACTTAATGCTTGGGTCGGTGTTCACTTTGAAGGGCGGAATTTCAGCAAACATATTATAATCTTCTGACATGTCTGTCTTGTCCTCCACTCCCACGATGTTTCTTTTCCCTGAAAGAACAATGTGGCGCTTTGGATCATCGCATGATGTACTGATCGTTTTCTTATCTTTCCGTTTCCTCGGTTTGCTACTCATGTCCTTCACATAGAAAACCTGAGCGACATCTTTCGCTAGGACGAATGGTTCGTCAAGGTAACCAAGATTGTTGAAATCCACCATTGTCATTCCGTATTGCTGGTCCACCTTTACCCCACCTCCTGTTAGCTTGAACCATTTGCAAGGGAACAAAGGGACCTTAAAGGAGGGTCCATAGTCAAGTTCCCATATCTCCTCTATGTAACCATAATATGTGACCTTTTGCCCATTCTCGGTTGCTGCATCAAAGCGGACACCACTGTTTTGGTTGGTGCTCTTTTTATCTTGGGCGATCGTGTAAAATGTATTCCCATTTATCTCGTACCCTTGGAAAGTCGTTATAGTCGAAGATGGTGTCTTGGCCAACATGTACAGCTGATCTACAACATCATTGTCATTCATTAAATGTTTTCTCAACCAACTGCCGAAAGTCTCCATGTGGGCCTTCCTAATCCAGGATTCAGGCTTCCCCGAGTTGTCCGAGCGTAAAATATTCTTGTGTTTCTCAAAGTACGGAGCCACCAAGCTGGAATTGGTCAGTACAGTGTGGTGTGCTTCAGTCAGAGAATGGCCGTCCATACATATCGTTGATTTCCTTCCGATCGTGCCTTTTCCACTTAGTCTCCCCTCGTGCCGCGATCGAGGAAGACCAATCGGCTTAAGGTTAGGAACAAAGTCAACACAAAACTCAATTACCTCCTCATTTCCATAGCCCTTGGCGATGCTTCCTTCTGGCCTAGCACGGTTACGAACATATTTCTTTAATACTCCCATGAACCTCTCGAAGGGGAACATATTGTGTAGAAATACAGGACCGAGAATGAAAATCTCTTCGACTAGGTGAACCAAGAGGTGCGTCATAATATTGAAGAAGGATGGCGGGAACACCAACTCGAAACTGACAAGACATTGGATCACATCGTTCTGTAACCGTGGTAGAACTTCTGGATTGATTACCTTCTGAGAGATTGCATTGAGGAATGCACATAGCTTCACAATGGCTACTCGAACATTTTCCGGCAGGAGCCCCCTCAAAGCAATCGGAAGCAATTGCGTCATAATCACGTGGCAGTCGTGAGACTTCAGGTTTTGGAACTTTTTCTCCGCCATGTTTATTATTCCCTTTATATTGGACGAGAATCCAGACGGGACCTTCATACTGCTCAGGCATTCAAAAAAGATGACCTTCTCTTCTTTGGTCAGAGCGTAGCTGGCACGACCTTGAAACCATTCCGGATGCCGGTCAGCAGGGTCTTTCAAACGTTGCTGGTCCTGCCGTGCTTCCTTTGTATCATTTGTCTTCCCATACACGCCCAAGAAGCTTAGGAGGTTCACGCAAATATTCTTCGTAACGTGCATCACGTCGATTGCAGAGCGGACTTCTAGGACTTTCCAATATTCTAGCTCCCAGAATATAGATTTCTTCTTCCACATGGCTGCGTGCCCATCAGCTCCCTTCGGAACTGATTGTCCGCCAGGACCCTTTCCAAAGATGACTTTCAAATCCTTGACCATATCAAATACCTCAGCACCAGTGCGTTCCGCAGGCTTCGGCCGGTGATCTGCCTTGCCGTTGTAATGCTTGCCTTTCTTTCTTACTGGATGAATTTTCGGAAGAAATCGACGATGCTCAAGGTACACGTTCTTCTTACAATTTGGCAAATGTACACTTTCAGTCTCATGTAAGCAGTGCGTGCATGCATTGTATCCCTTATTTGACAGTCCCGAAAGGTTACTAAGAGCAGGCCAATCGTTGATGGTTACGAAAAGCAACGCTCATAGGTTAAATTCCTCTTCTTTGTGCTCATCCCACACATGGACACCAGGTCTGCCCCACAGCTGTAAAAGTTCATCAACTAATGGCCTTAGGTACACATCGATGTCGTTGCCGGGTTGCTTCGGACCTTGGATGAGCACTGGCATCATAATGAACTTCCGCTTCATGCACAACCAAGGAGGAAGGTTGTAGATGCATAGAGTCACGGGCCAGGTGCTATGGCTGGAGCTCTGCTCGCCAAAAGGATTCATGCCATCTGTACTTAGACCAAATCTTATGTTCCTTGCGTAAGCTGCAAAATCTTTGAACTCTCTGTCGATCTTTCTCCATTGCGTTCCATCTGCGGTGTGTCTCAACTCCCCGTCTGACTTACGGTCCTCTTTGTGCCATCGCAACAACTTGGCATGCTCTTTGTTCCTGAACAGACGTTTCAACCGTGGTATTATAGGAGCATACCACATCACCTTGGCGGGAACCCTCTTCCTAGGTTTCTCGCCCTCAACATCGTCACCAGGGTCATCGCCTCTGATCTTATAACGCAATGCAGTGCATACCGGGCATTCATTCAAATTCTCGTATTCACCGCGGTAGAGGATGCAGTCGTTGATGCATGCATGTATCTTCAGAACCTCTAAACCTAGAGGGCAGACAACCTTCTTTGCTTCGTACGTACTGGCGGGCAACTCGTTATTCTTTGGAAACATATTCTTCAACATTTTCAGCAAGTTTTCAAATGCCGAGTCAGCTACACCTGCCTGTGCCTTCCATTTCAGCAAATCCAGTGTGTAGCCCAGCTTTTTCAGACCATCATCGCATCCGGGGTACAACGACTTTCTGTGATCCTCTAACATGCGATCCAAATTCTCCCTCTCCTTTTCAGTTTCGCAGCGTCTCCGTGCATCAGCAATGGTCCGACCAAGATCATCAACGGTCTCATCACGTGCCTCTTCTTCACCTTCACCTACCCCTTCACCTTCCCCTTCACCTTCAACATCCTCCATGAAAGTATCACCGAAATGAGCAAGATAGCTTTCATCGATGAAATCATCCCCTTCTTCATCTTCTTCCATTATAACCCCTCTTTCTCCATGCTTGTCCAACAATTATAGCTTGGCATGAAACCGTGCCGAAGCAGGTGCAGGTGAACTTCTCTTGAGGAAGAGTAACCCTTCTGATTCTTACAGTCAACACATGGACAGATAACAAAACCCTTCTGCTTGTTCGCATTAGCCACTACGAGGAAATCTTTCAAACCCGTAGTGAACTCGCGGGAGAGTCGGTTACCGTACATCCATTGCCGATTCATCTGCATTATTATAATATAAAATATATAATTAACCATCATGCATTTGTTAAACTAACTAGCTATAAACAATAGAAATTAAACAATGAACAACACACATGCATATTTTATCAATGACACACATGCATGAAAGGTTCAAGTTGCTAACCGCGATCGAGGAGGAAAAAAATAAATGAGGAACCTCAAGTGTGGCTCCAACACTTCATATCATGTTTGTTTCACGCTCTTGGGGCATTTCATAAAACACCTTGTGTCCATAAGAGGAACCAAAAGCAAACCTACACCCCCTTGTGAAGCTTGTGAAGAGAAGTGGCACCAAATGGCTAAGTGAGCGTGCTGAACTGGTATATATAGGGGAGGAGCTTTAGTCGCGGTTGGCCTGGCCAACCGCGACTAAAGGCCTTTGGGCACCTTTAGTCGCGGTTGGCCTGGCCAACCGCGACTAAAGCCCCTCACGTGCACCAGCTGGCCACCGAGCGCCCTGGGCCCAGGCCTTTGGTCGCGGTTCGTCTGCCGAACCGTGACTAAAGACTTCATTAGTCGCGGTTCCTATAGTTTCGCGACTAATGGGGCTGGACGGAAGCCTCTTTTTCTACCAGTGCCCTAGGCTAGGCAATATGAGGCAATTAACTTGTTGGCAAGGTTGTATTTTCACAGTTGCTCACATCATTTAGAGATGGCAATAAAAAAGATGGTACGCAAGGTAATTATTTAGAGCTATCTCTAGCGAGCAATTCTTGCATGCCAAAATAATTGTGTCCTAATTAAATTTTAATTATAAAACGTGACTAAGGGAGAATTTATGGCATACTACGGGAAAACATCCTGTACTAACGCTAGTTGGTTAAAAGAAGACAATTTTTGCTCACTCTATGTTATTATTCTTTTTTTTTGAACGGGGAAAGGCGCCCTCAGCGCCAACTTCATTCAACTCATAAACAATGTACAACATGGAGTACAAAACCTGTAAAATTTAAGGTAGAAAGAGTAGAAATGACAAGGCATATTCTGTTCATGTGAGCTGACCCGAAAAAACTATAGACAAGTTCCAAAGAGCGACTAAGAACTTCATGACCTACATTGTGCGCAATCCCGTTTATTTCTCTAGATATATGGAACACCTGCGGCTGTAGATGTTGGGTAGTCCTGTAGAAATCAGCAAGTGATTCTCTAATCACCCAAGGAGTGGAATTTGTTGTTACATTCCTGTTCGCTGCCGCCTTGGCAAAAGAAAGATTGTCGGTGAGAAACGTCGGCTGCTCGACTTGTAAGATCTATGCTGCTTTGGTAGCAAGAAGAAGAGTTTGTGCTTCTGCTTGTAGAGGTGACGAAGTTAGTGGTGCGGATGCTTGAATCTGAACTTGGATACTTCTATTGTCCTGCAAAAATTGAGAAAAACTCCAATGCCCATAGCTGCGTCTCCATTTGATAAACCTGGAATTTTTGAACATTTGAAAGAAGCGTCGGGGAATATTTTGGCTCCTGAGATTAGAAGATCAGACCTAATGGTGCAGCCCTGTTGTAGCACCAAACTGTTGTCTCTGTTAATATGAGCATGGCGAGCGGAATTAGGATTGTCAGGAGCCTCTTGGACAGTGTTGCATTCATCCATGGCCAGCACAGCAAGATGTACCTGATGAGGGAAAGTACAGTTCCTAGCAAAAAGACAATCATTTCTTGATTTCCAAATGCACTATAAGAAGTTGAAAATGTTTGGCATCGATGCATAAGGGTGATTCATATTGAGCAAAGCCTAAATAATATTTTGCATAGAATGATGATTCTCTGTAAGAAGATCTGTCCTAAGATACCAAGGATGAGCAAACCAAGCTGCTCTCACAAACGGGCATAGGAAAAAAAGATGTATTTCATCCTCATCTTGCAAACAATGACAACATGCTTTAGTAATATGCCTAGAAAAATGGCTAGCTCTACAACTTGTAGGAAGGGCTTTTCTAAGAAATCTCCATGCAAATGTGTGGACCCTTGGCACCATATGCTTTTGCTTCCAGACTTGATTAAGCAAATGTTTGACAAGGTGAGAAACCTGTGTAGGCTGATTTCTTGGTTGGCTTTCAATGTCCTACAAGCACAGCTTGTAAGTACTTTTGGTGTTACACTTAACATTAGGCGTGATATCCCAACAAAGAATATCATCACAGTCATCTTGAATGATCTTGGTTTGAGTAATAAGAGAGGTTGTGGGTTCTTGAAAAAGAGAATAGATGAGAGCATTGTTCCAGGCTTTCTGTTATTAGAGCCAAAGATCTTTGACTTGAGCAGGATAAGTTAAGTTTGTAGGTTGGATAATGAGATGATTGTAGATACCAGTCCAAGCTGGACACCAGGGAGTACTCCAAATGAAAATTTTCCTTGAGTTATCTGATAGAAGGAGTGAGCTTTGCGTTTAGGGAGCATCTTGAGAATGGAGGACCAGAAGGCCGATTTTGGAGCGCTAGAGGTGACAGTCCAAAAAGAAGAGTCCCAAAATTTTTTGGACTTAAGAACAAGATGCAGATGGGAGATGAGAGAGTTGGCAATTCTCCAAGCAGAGGCTAGCATAAGACCTTGATTCCTGGCTGGAAGGTTTCTTATACCCAAGCCACCCTCTTTTTTCGACGTGCGGATGTCCTTCCAGGCCCTGAGACAAAGACTTCTTGTAGGATTATCTTCTCTGATTCCTGTCCACCAAAAGGTTCTAATGATAGCAAAATGTTTAACAATAAATTTCTTGGTGAACAAAATATTAGACATATAATAAACCAGAATGGCCAAAAAAACAGATCTAATGACCTCCAATCTAGACACATGAGAAGGCATATTAGCCTTATAACAAGCAAGCTTAGCCATAAATTTATCCGGAACAAAATTGTAAGCAATAGTCCTATTCTTGGCAGGGAGAATCAAAGGGTGTCCCAGGTGGGTGAAGTTCTCATCCATGGCAGGAGCATGAAATATGCTTTTAATATCGGAGACAACACACTGGTTAACCTGAGCACTAAAAAGTATAGAAGACCTGGACTAGTTTGGAGTTTGATCTGAAGAAGCGCAAAAATGGTGAATGATATGAGCCATGGTATGAGCTTCCTGTAAGCTAGCTTTCCCACACACCAGTAGATCATCTGCAAAAAGTAAGGAGTGGACTAGAGGGTAATTTGGTCCAAGCTCGATGCCTTCAAGGTTGTTAGCAGCCATAACATCATTAAGAGCAAGAGAAAGTTCATTGATGGCAAGCACAAAAAGATAGCGAGAAAGAGGACAGCCCTGTCTTATACCCCTATCACTTTTGAATCTCTGAGTGGCTTGGCCATTAATGATGACAGAAAAATTGGAGTAGAAATGCACGCATAGATAAGATTAATGAAGTGAGCATGCAACCCTTTACATGAGAGAGCCGAAACGATGAAATTCCATTCAATACGACCGAAAGCTTTAGCAAGATCATTTTAAGCATGAAGGCCTGGTGTTTCCAAGAATTAAGGGCAAATGAATGAGTGATTTCTTGTGCAATTATAATGTTATCACTAATTCTACGCCCTTCGATGAAAGCTTGCTGAGAGGGATCAATATAATCAGGCAAGTGAGGTTTGAGCCTATTAGCCAAAGATTTAGCAATAATTTTATAGATGACATTACAAAGGCTAATGGGTCTTTACTTAGTAGGAACTTGAGGAACCAACTTTTTAGGAATGAGAACAATATTCATGCCACTAATATGTGGGGGTAAGATGAAGGAAATATGCCCTAGAGGCAATAATAAAGTTATTATTTATTTCCTCATATCATGATAAATGTTTATTATTCATGCTAGAATTGTATTAACCAGAAACATAATACATGTGTGAATACATAGACAAACATAGTGTCACTAGTATGCATCTACTTGACTAGCTTGTTAATCAAAGATGGTTATGTTTCCTAACCATAGACATGTGTTGTCATTTGATTAACGGGATCACATCATTAGGAGAATGATGTGATTGACCTGACCCATTCCGTTAGCTTAGCACTTGATTGTTTAGTATGTTGCTATTGCTTTCTTCATGACTTATACATGTTCCTATGACTATGGGATTATGTAACTCCCGTTTACCGGAGGAACACTTTGTGTGCTACCAAACGTCACAACGTAACTGGGTGATTATAAAGGTGCTCTACAGGTGTCTCCAAAGGTACTTGTTGAGTTGACATATTTTGAGATTAGGATTTGTCACTCCGATTGTTGGAGAGGTATCTTTGGGCCCTCTCTGTAATGCACATCACTATAAGCCTTGCAAGCAATGTAGCTAATGAGTTAGTTACGGAATGATGCATTACGTAACGAGTAAAGAGACTTGCCGGTAACGATATTGAACTAGGTATTGAGATACCGATGATCGAATCTCGGGCAAGTAACATACCGATGACAAAGGGAACAACGTATGTTGTTATGCGGTTTGACCGATAAAGATCTTCGTAGAATATGTAGGCGCCAATATGAGCATCCAGGTTCCGCTATTGGTTATTGACCGGAAACAGGTCTAGGTCATGTCTACATAGTTCTCGAACTTGTAGGGTCCGCACGCTTAACGTTACGATGACAGTTATATTATGAGTTTATAATTTTTGATGTACCGAAGGTTGTTCGGAGTCTCGGATATGATCACGGACATGACGAGGAGTCTCGAAATGGTCGAGACATAAAGATCGATATATTGGACGACTATATTTGGACACCGGGAAGGTTCCGGGTGAGATTGGGCCTATACCGGAGCTCCGGGAGGTTATCGGAACCCCCCGGTAGGTATATGGGCCTTATTGGGCCTTAGTGGAAAGGAGGGAGAAGGAGCAAAGGAGGGGGCGCCCCCCCCCAAGCCCAATCCGAATTGGGAGGGGGGCGGCCCCCCCTTTCCTTCTTCCCTCCCCTCTCTTCCTTCCCTCTCCTACTCCTAATAGGAAAGGGGGGCCAAACCTACTTGGAGTAGGATTGCCCCCCCTAGGGCGCGCCTCTCCCCTTGGCCGGCCCCCTCCTCATCCCCCCTTTATATACGGAGGAGGGGGGCACCCCATAGACACACAAGTTGATCTTCGTGATCGTTCCTTAGCCGTGTGCGGTGCCCCCTCCACCATATTCCACCTCGGTCATATCGTAGCGGTGCTTAGGCGAAGCCCTGCGTCGGTAGAACATCATCACCTTCACCATGCCGTCGTGCTGACGGAACTCATCCCCGACACCCTGCTGGATCAGAGTCCGGGGATCGTCATCGAGCTGAACGTGTGCTGAACTCGGAGGTGCCCTACGTTCGGTACTTGGATCGGTCGGATCGTGAAGACGTACGACTACATCAACCACGTTGTTCTAACGCTTCCGCTTTCGGTCTGCGAGGGCACGTAGACAACACTCTCCCCTCTCGTTGCTATGCATCACCATGATCCTTGTGTGTGCATAGGAATTTTTTTGAAATTACTACGTTCCCCAACAGTGGCATCCGAGCCAGGTTTTATGCGTTGATGTTATATGCACGAGTAGAACACAAGTGAGTTGTGGGCGCTACAAGTCATACTGCTTACCAGCATGTCATACTTTGGTTCAGTGGTATTGTTGGATGAAGTGGCCCAGACCGACATTACGCGTACGCTTACGCGAGACTGGTTTTACCACCGTGCTTTGCACACAGGTGACTAGCGGGTGTTTGTTTCTCCAACTTTAGTTGAACCAAGTGTGGCTACGCCCGGTCCCTGCGAAGGTTAAAACAACACTAACTTGACGAACTATCCTTGTGGTTTTGATGCGTAGGTAAGAACGGTTCTTGCTCAGCCCGTAGCAGCCATGTAAAACTTGCAACAACAAAGTAGAGGACGTCTAACTTGTTTTTGCAGGGCATGTTATGATGTGATATGATCAAGACGTGATGCTGTATTTTATTGTATGAGATGATCATGTTTTGTAATCGAGTTATCGGCAACTGGCAGGAGCCATATGGTTGTCGCTTTATTGTATGAAATGCAATCGCCCTGTAATTGCTTTACTTTATCACTAAGCGGTAGCGATAGTCGTAGAAGCAATAGTTGGCGAGACGACAATGATGCTATGATGGAGATCAAGGTGTCGCGCCGGTGACGATGGTGGTCATGACGGTGCTTCAGAGATGAAGATCACAAGCACAAGATGATGATGGCCATATCATATCACTTATATTGATTGCATGTGATGTTTATCTTTTATGCATCTTATCTTGCTTTGATTGACGGTAGCATTATAATATGATCTCTCACTAAATTTCAAGATAAAAGTGTTCTTCCTGAGTATGCATCGTTGCCAAAGTTCATCGTGCCCAGACACCACGTGATGATCGGGTGTGATAAGCTCTACGTCCATCTACAACGGGTGCAAGCCAGTTTTGCACACGCAGAATACTCAGGTTAAACTTCACGATCCTAGCATATGCAGATATGGCCTCGGAACATTGAGACCGAAAGGTCGAGCGTGAATCATATAGTAGATATGATCAACATAGTGATGTTCACCATTGAAAACTACTCCATTTCATGTGATGATCGGTTATGGTTTAGTTGATTTGGATCACGTGATCACTTAGATGATTTGAGGGATGTCTATCTAAGTGGGAGTTCTTAAGTAATATGATTAATTGAACTTAAATTTATCATGAACTTAGTACCTGATAGTATTTTGCTTGTCTATGTTTATTGTAGATAGATGGCTCGTGCTGTTGTTCCGTTGAATTTTAATGCGTTCCTTGAGAAAGAAAAGTTGAAAGATGATGGTAGCAATTACACGGACTGGGTCCGTAACTTGAGGATTATCCTCATTGCTGCATAGAAGAATTACGTCCTGGAAGCACCGCTGGGTGCCAAACCTGCTGCAGGAGCAACACCAGATGTTGTGAACGTCTGGCAGAGCAAAGCTGATGACTACTCGATAGTTCAGTGCGCCATGCTTTACGACTTAGAACCGGGACTTCAACGACGTTTTGAACGTCATGGAGCATATGAGATGTTTCAGGAGTTGAAGTTAATATTTCAAGCAAATGCCCGGACTAAGAGATATGAAGTCTCCAATAAGTTCTATAGCTGCAAGATGGAGGAGAATAGTTCTACCAGTGAGCATATACTCAAAATGTCTGGGTATAAAAATCACTTTATTCAACTAGGAGTTAATCTTCAGGATGATAGCGTCATTGACAAAATTCTTCAATCACTGCCACCAAGCTACAAGAGCTTCGTGATGAACTATAATATGCAAGGGATGGAAAAGACAATTCCCGAGCTCTTCGCAATGCTAAAAGCTGCGGAGGTACAAATCAAGAAGGAGCATCAAGTGTTGATGGTCAATAAGACCACCAGTTTCAAGAAAAAAGGCAAAGGGAAAAAGAAGGGGAACTTCAAGAAGAACAGCAAACAAGTTGCTGCTCAGGAGAAGAAACCCAAGTCTGGACCTAAGCCTGAGACTGAGTGCTTCTACTGCAAGCAGACTGGTCTCTGGAAGCGGAACTGCCCCAAGTATTTGGCGGATAAGAAGGATGGCAAGGTGAACAAAGGTATATGTGATATACATGTTATTGATGTGTACTTTACCAGAGCTCGCAGTAGCAGCTGGGTATTTGATACTGGTTCTGTTGCTAATATTTGCAACTCGAAACAGGGACTACAGATTAAGCGGACACTGGCTAAGGACGAGGTGACGATGCACGTGGGAAATGGTTCCAAAGTCGATGTGATCGCCGTCGGCACGCTACCTCAACATCTACCTTCGGGATTAGTTTTAGACCTAAATAATTGTTATTTGGTGCCAGCGTTGAGCATGAACATTATATCTGGATCTTGTTTGATGCGAGACGGTTATTCATTTAAATCTGAGAATAATGGTTGTTCTATTTTTATGAGTAATATCTTTTATGGTCATGCACCTTTAAAGAGTGGTCTATTTTTGATGAATCTCGATAGGAGTGATACACATATTCATAATGTTGAAACCAAAAGATGCAGAGTTGATAATAATAGTGCAACTTATTTGTGGCATTGCCGTTTAGGTCATATTGGTGTAAAGCGCATGAAGAAACTCCATACTGATGGACTTTTGGAATCACTAGATTATGAATTACTTGGTACTTGCGAACCATGCCTCATGGGCAAGATGACTAAAACACCATTCTCCGGTACTAGGGAGAGAGCAACTGATTTGTTGGAAATCATACATACTGATGTATGTGGTCCAATGAATGTTGAGGCTCATGGCGGATATCATTATTTTCTCACCTTCATAGATGATTTGAGCAGATATGGGTATATCTACTTAATGAAACATAAGTCTGAAACATTTGAAAAGTTCAAAGAATTTCAGAGTGAATTTGAAAATCATCGTAACAAGAAAATAAAGTTTCTACGATCTGATCGTGGAGGAGAATATTTGAGTTACGAGTTTCTTTTACATTTGAAGCAATGCGGAATAGTTTCGCAACTCACGCCACCCGGAACACCACAGCGTAATGGTGTGTCCGAATGTCGTAATCGTACTTTACTAGATATGGTGCGATCTATGATGTCTCTAACCGATTTACCGCTATCGTTTTGGGGTTATGCTTTAGAGATGGCCGCATTCACGTTAAATAGGGCACCATCAAAATCCGTTGAGACAACGCCTTATGAACTATGGTTTGGCAAGAAACCAAAGTTGTCGTTTCTAAAAGTTTGGGGCTGCGATGCTTATGTGAAAAAGCTTCAACCTGATAAGCTCGAACCCAAATAGGAGAAATGTGTCTTCATAGGATACCCAAAGGAAACTGTTGGGTACACCTTCTATCACAGATCCGAAGGCAAGACATTTGTTGCAAAGAATGGATCCTTTCTAGAGAAGGAGTTTCTATCGAAAGAAGTGAGTGGGAGGAAAGTAGAACTTGATGAGGTAACTGTACCTTCTCCTTTATTGGAAAATAGTTCATCACAGAAACCAGTTCCTGTGACGACTACACCAATAAGTGAGGAAGCTAATGATGATGATCATGAAACTTCAGAATAGGTTACTACAGAACCTCATAGGTCAACCAGAGTAAGATCCGCACCAGAGTGGTACGGTAATCCTATTTTGGAGGTCATGTTACTTGACCATGGTGAACCTACGAACTATGAGGAAGCGATGATGAGCCCAGATTCCGCAAAATGGCTTGAAGCCATGAAATCTGAGATGGGATCCATGTATGAGAACAAAGTGTGGACTTTGGTTGACTTGCTCGATGATCGGCAAGCCATCGAGAATAAATGGATTTTTAAGAAGAAGACTAACGCTGATGGTAATGTTACTGTCTACAAAGCTCGACTTGTTGCGAAAGGTTTTCGACAAGTTCAAGGGGTTGACTATGATGAGACTTTCTCACCTGTAGCGATGCTTAAGTCTGTCCGAATCATGTTAGCAATTGCCTCATTTTATGATTATGAAATTTGGCAAATGGATGTCAAAACTGCATTCCTAAATGGATTCCTGGAAGAAGAGTTGTATATGATGCAGCCGGAAGGTTTTGTTGATCCAAAAGGTGCTAACAAAGTGTGCAAGCTCCAGCGATCCATCTATGGACTGGTGCAAGCATCTCGGAGTTGGAATAAACACTTTGATAGTGTGATGAAAGCATATGGTTTTATACAGACTTTTGGAGAAGCCTGTATTTACAAGAAAGTGAGTGGGAGCTCTGTAGCATTTCTGATATTATATGTAGATGACATATTGTTAATTGGAAATGATATAGAATTTTCGGATAGCATAAAGGGATACTTGAATAAAAGTTTTTCGATGAAAGACCTCGGTGAAGTTGCTTACATATTGGGCATCAAGATCTATAGAGATAGATCAAGACGCCTGATTGGACTTTCACAAAGCACATACCTTGATAAAGTTTTAAAAAAGTTCAAAATGGATCAGGAAAAGAAAGGATTCTTGCCTGTATTACAAGGTGTGAAGTTGAGTCAAACTCAATGCCCGACCACTGCAGAAGATAGAGAGAAAATGAAAGGAGTTCCCTATGCTTCAGCCATAGGCTCTATCATGTATGCAATGCTGTGTACCAGACCTGATGTGTGCCTTGCTATTAGTTTAGCAGGGAGGTACCAAAGTAATACAGGAGTGGATCACTAGACAGCGGTCAAGAACATCCTGAAATACCTGAAAAGGACTAAGGATATGTTTCTCGCTTATGGAGGTGACAAAGAGCTAGTCGTAAATGGTTACATCGATGCAAGCTTTGACACTGATCCGGACGATTCTAAATTGCAAACCGAATACATGTTTATATTAAACGGTGGAGCTGTCAGTTGGTGCAGCTCTAAACAAAGCGTCGTAGCAGGATCTACATGTGAAGCGGAGTACAAAGCTGCTTCTGAAGCAGCAAATGAAGGAGTCTGGATAAAGGAGTTCATTTCCGATCTAGGTGTTATACCTAGTGCATCGAGACAAATGAAGATCTTCTATGACAATACTGGTGCAATTGCCTTGGCAAAGGAATCCAGATTTCACAAGAGGACCAAGCATATCAAGAGACGCTTCAATTCCATCCGGGACCAAGTCCAGGCGGGAGACATAGAGATATGCAAGATACATACGGATCTGAATGTTGCAGACTCGTTGACTAAGCCTCTTCCACGAGCAAAACATGATCAACACCAAGACTCCATGGGTGTTAGAATCATTACTGTGTAATCTAGATTATTGACTCTAGTGCAAGTGGGAGACTGAAGGAAATATGCCCTAGAGGCAATAATAAAGTTATTATTTCTTTCCTAATATCATGATAAATATTTATTATTCATGCTAGAATTGTATTAACCGGCAACATAATACATGTGTGAATACATAGACAAACATAGTGTCACTAGTATGCCTCTACTTGACTAGCTCGTTAATCAAAGATGGTTATGTTTCCTAACCATAGACATGTGTTGTCATTTGATTAATGGGATCATATCATTAGGACATTGATGTGATTGACCTGACCCATTCCGTTAGCTTAGCACTTGATCGTTTAGTATGTTGCTATTGCTTTCTTCATGACTTATACATGTTCCTATGACTATGAGATTATGTAACTCCCATTTACCAGAGGAACACTTTGTGTGCTACCAAACGTCACAACGTAACTGGGTGATTATAAAGGTGCTCTACAGGTGTCTCCAAAGGTACTTGTTGAGTTGACGTATTTCGAGATTAGGATTTGTCACTCCGATTGTTGGAGAGGTATCTCTGGGCCCTCTCGGTAATGCACATCACAATAAGCCTTGCAAGCAATGTAGCTAATGAGTTAGTTACGGAATGATGCATTACGTAACGAGTAAAGAGACTTGCCGGTAACGAGATTGAACTAGGTATTGAGATACCGACGATCGAATCTCGGGCAAGTAACATATTGATGACAAAGGGAACAACGTATGTTGTTATGCGGTTTGAC
Source organism: Triticum dicoccoides (assembly GCF_002162155.2). NCBI lineage: Eukaryota > Viridiplantae > Streptophyta > Magnoliopsida > Poales > Poaceae > Triticum > Triticum dicoccoides. The sequence goes on from NC_041381.1 coordinate 72,314,224, forward strand.
CGATAAAGATCTTCGTAGAATATGTAGGAGCCAATATGAGCATCCAGGTTCCGCTATTGGTTATTGACCGGAAACAGTTCTAGGTCATGTCTACATAGTTCTCGAACCCGTAGGGTCCGCACGCTTAACGTTACGATGACAGTTATATTATGAGTTTATAGTTTTTGATGTACCGAAGGTTGTTTGGAGTCCCGGATGTGATCACGGACATGACGAGGAGTCTCGAAATGGTCGAGACATAAAGATCGATATATTGGACGACTATATTTGGACACCGGAAAGGTTCCGGGTGAGATTGGGACTATACCGGAGCTCCGGGAGGTTATCAGAACCCCCCGGTAGGTATATGGGCCTTATTGGGCCTTAGTGGAAAGGAGGGAGAAGGAGGAAAGGAGGGGGCGCCCCCCCCCAAGCCCAATCCGAATTGGGAGGGGGGCCGCCCCCCCTTTCCTTCTTCCCTCCCCTCTCTTCCTTCCCTCTCCTACTCCTAATAGGAAAGGGGGGCCAAACCTACTTGGAGTAGGATTGCCCCCCCCTAGGGCGTGCCTCTTCCCTTGGCCGGCCCCCTCCTCCTCCCCCTTTATATACGGAGGAGGGGGGCACCCCATAGACACACAAGTTGATCTTCGTGATCGTTCCTTAGCCGTGTGCGGTTGCCCCCTCCACCATATTCCACCTCGGTCATATCATAGCGGTGCTTAGGCGAAGCCCTGCCTCGGTAGAATATCATCACCGTCACCACGCCGTCGTGCTGAGGAACTCATCCCCGACACCCTACTGGATTGGAGTCCGGGGATCGTCATCGAGCTGAACGTGTGCTGAACTCAGAGGTGCCGTACGTTCGTTACTTGGATCGGTCGGATCGTGAAGAGGTACGACTACATCAACCGTGTTGTTCTAACGCTTCTGCTTTCGGTCTATGAGGGTACGTGGACAACACTCTCCCCTCTCGTTGCTATGCATCACCATGATCCTTGCGTGTGCGTAGGATTTTTTTTGAAATTACTACGTTCCCCAACATAAGATACATGTACGATAGAACATGGTAACCAAGGCAGCAACGTCATCCCCAATCTAATCCCATGTTGCAATGTAAAACTCCACATTTAAACCATCAGGGTCAGGTGATGCATTCTGCTTCATATCCTTCAGAATCTGCAAGATTTCCTGCTTATCTGGTATGGAATAAGTGAAATCATCTGATTGCATTAGAGGTTGAGTTGCAAGAAAAGGCATGCCCATATTAATGTTAGGACAAGAAAAGATGTATCTGAAATATTTCACAAAAGTCTTAGCAATTTGACTTGGCTTAAAATGTATAACATCATTTTCATCCTTAATGGAAACAATAGTGTTCTTTTTTCTTCTCTTAAGAACAAATTGATGGAAAAATCTGGTATTTCTATCTCCATCCTTAGCCCAAGGTTTCTTTGCTCTTTGTTTATAAAACTGATTTAGCTTAGAGAGATTCTTCTCATACCCGATTGTTCATATTATTCTATTTAACTTCACTAAAAGAAGATAAGCAAATACTAGAATGTCTATGTGAAACCATCCTCAGTTTTCAAATGTCACAAGCCAAGCACATTTTTCCCAGAGAAGGTCTGTTAGAATGACTAGAAGGTATGTTAGAATGACTCGATAAACACCATGAGAGTTATTAAATGAACTCTTTTCTTTTAACAAACAACCCAATATCTCCGCTAGCAAACTTCAATGAGAGTTTGCATTCGCCAGTGTGCCACCATTCCTTATTCATATTGTACTTTACTTCTTCATGCTTCAGGCATTCCACAATCGCTCATCGTGGAAAAAGGTAGTTACTCGTGTATCTCAACGTAAATGAACGAAGTCACTTATGTCTTGGTACAAATATAAGTGATGAAGGCACCAAATTACTTTCAGTGGCCATTTGTTGCTATTTGTACTAAATGTGATTATTATTTTAGATTTGGATGGGTGCTTTGTAAAGCTGAGCACATGACAATAAATTCTAGCTGCCACTACAAGGGATGGTAATAACAACACCTATCCTCTTGCCTCCTCATACAAAGCCCAAAGTTTTGTCGGTGAATTCTTTAGTGCACAGGGACATTCATTGTCCACCCATTCCACAACACCACAGTTGTCACCACCCTGCAACCAATTAGTTTTCTTTGTCTCGGCAGTATAATTAACATTGAAGTGCATTAGTTATAGATTATAGCATTTACAGAGAATTACAGTTCTACAATACAATTATGAAATTTATCAAAACAAAGTATTGCAATTTAGATTATAGCATTTACAAAGCATTGCAATTATGAAATTTATCAAAACAAATTATTTAAACATAGAATTACATACTCTAGCAGTTACAGAGCACTACATTTTACCTAATGCAAAAAATCTTGTTTGCTACTAACCTTGTCGGCGCAACCATAAAACCAATGGCCAATGTTGAGCCCTTCGAACACAACAAGCCTCTCAGGAAACTTGCCATGCTTGCAAAATTGATTTCCAGTGCCATCGATCAATGCCTTACCAATCCCTGTCCTCTATTGTTGCTGGGCGCTAAGTAGAGAAACGACAAAAATTCAAATTAAATCAAAGTTCAAATCGGGAAAAAAATCCCAAATCCCAAACCCTAACCCTAGTCAGAGAAGTCACGCTACTCACATATGGCTCGTCGTCGTGCTTGTGTGGCAGCAGCGACACAGAATCTGAACTCGTCTCGCCGTCATTCCATGAAGCCATGGCTGCGGCGGGCGGCGGCTAGTGAATTCAGGTGCCAGTGGCGGCGGCGGCAGAAGCAGGGAACAACTAGGGCACGGGCCAGATTAGATGGGGGGATGTTGGTCGGGTTTGGTAGAACCAGATCAATACGACCGACGTTAACGGCCGTCCGAAACGTGTCGTCTGCCCCTTGCCACGTGGCCTAACTGGTGGGCCCGACAGGTCAAGTTTTCTGTCAAGACGTGGTCAATCGACCAGTTAGTGCTTTCTGCAATGAGATTACTGAAACAAGTGTTTTTGGCAAACTTTTGTGAAAATGGTGGTTTTTGGCACCAAGCGACGCAATTGTGGTGGTTTTTGGCAATTTACTCCATAATGGAGGAAAATGATCTTGTAGTAATGTTGATTGGTTAAAAGAAGACATTTTTTTCTTTATTCTACATGATTATTCTATTTATCTTCACTAAACGAAGACAAACAATACTGGCATGATCATGGGTTCTGGCGTATTCACTTTCTGTAAGTTGGCAAAATTGCATTGGTAAGTTTTAAAAATTCTAAACAAACAAGCACATATGTATTGAGTTGAAACTTCCCAATAAAAATTTCTGTAAAATAATATGACCATTTAAAACATGCATGAAAATAAGAAAATGAGAATGCTAGAGTTTAACTTTCAAAACTTAAAGAGGAGCATCCTCATGTTCACATATACCCCCACGTAACATATGGAAACATTATTTCATTAAAACATACCTGTGTAAATTTCTAGCCAATACCTATATATGTGTTGGATTTTGTTTTGTAATTTTTCAAAGTTACAAATACTATTTTTTTAAACTTTGTGAAGTGAGTTTCGGTGTACCCAGATTCCAAAGATCCGATCTACTCCCTCCGTTCCTAAATATAAGTCTTTTTAGACATTTCAAATGAACTACAACATACGGATGTATGTAGACATATTTTAGAGTGTAGATTCACTCATTTTGCTCCATATGTAGTCATTTGTTGGAATCTCTAGAAAGACTTATATTTGGGAACGGAGGGAGTATAAAACAAGACTGATGTTACACTGTCAGACACACCCTAAGGACTCTTTATCTGGTTCCTTTATCTACAAGCGCCTGACCACATATCGACGGGTGCGTGCCTATCAGTATCGTGTGAAGAAGAAGAAGATGAAGAGGAAGAAGAAGAAGAGGAAGAGGAAGAAGAGGAAGGGAAGAAGAATAGGAAGAGGAGGAAGAAGAAGAAGAGGAAGAAGAAGAAGAGGAAGAAGAAGAAGAAGAAGAAGAAGAAGAAGAAGAAGAAGAAGAAGAAGAAGGAGAAGAGGAAGA
>NC_041381.1:72320088-72321757 GCF_002162155.2 Triticum dicoccoides
GAAGAAGAAGAAGAAGAAGAAGATGATGATGATGAAGAAGAAGAAGAAGATGAAGAAGAAGAAGAAGAAGAAGACGATGAAGAAGAAGAAGATGAAGAGGAAGAGGAAGAGGAAGAAGAGGAAGAAGAAGAAGAAGAAGAAGAAGAAGAAGAGGAAGAAGAAGAAGAAGAAGAAGAAGAAGAAGAAGAAGAAGAGGAAGAGGAAGAGAAATGACCGTGAAACAGTAAATCACAGAAAAACGAACTATGAAAAAGCAGAAAAGAAAAAACTATATAAAAAAACTATATAAAAAAACTATATAAAAAACTATAAAGCAAAAATATTCACAAAGAAACTAAATACAGCAAAAAAAACTACTCAGAAATAAATAGAAGAAAAAATAAAGCAGAAAAGAAAAAACTATATAAAAAATTACTCAAAAATAAATAGAAGAAAATAAATAATGCAGAAAAGAAAAAATTATATAAAGAAAAAATATTCACAAAGAAACTAAATACAGCAAAAAAACTACTCAGAAATAAATAGAAGAAAAAAATAAAGCAGAAAAGAAAAAACTATATAAAAAAATTACTCAAAAATAAATAGAAGAAAATAAATAATGCAGGGACAAAAATTATATAAAAAAATGTTGGGACGCTGCCCGGTGGGCCTGCCAGACCTAGAGTGTGCAAATGCAGGCCCAGAAGGGCCAGCAGGCTCACAGGGCAGTGCACCATAGTTATTTATGCCCAGAAGCCTGCTATATAGAGGAGTTCGAAAGGGCAGCCGCGACTGGGTTTATAAACCAGTGCGGCTGCCCTTCGCTCAGCGAGGTGGGACTAAAAGTAGCGCACTGCGGGTGACAGCGCACGACCATTAGTACCGGTTGGTGGCTCCAACCGGTACTAATGTGTTGCCCTTTAGTACCGGTTGGAGCCACCAACCGGTACTAAAGGCCCATCCTATATATACTACACTTACGAAAAATCAGTTATCGTCGACCACTTCGTTCCACTTCTCGTGCGACAGCATCAATCTACCGCGCCGACGCCGACGCCGACGCGCCGCCGTGCCGTCGCCCCCGCCACCCGTTGTCGCCGTCCCCGCCGCCCCCGCCACCCGTCGTCGTCGTCCCCATCGTCGCCCCGTGCCCCCGCCGCCCGTCGTCGTCGCCGCCCCCGCCGCCCGTCGTCGCCGGCCGTCCCCGCCGCCCGTACGCCCGCTCGATCGTACCACACACACACATACACACACACACATACACACACGCATACACACACATACAGACACACACACCACACACATGAACGTATACACACACATTTTTTTTACTTATTTTCTGTTTCCTATTGTTTAGATGAATTAATTAATATAACTAGTTTATTTTTAGAATGTTAGAAATGTTAATTTTAGATGAATTAGAACTAGTTTATTTTTAGTAAGAAAATTTAGGTATATGAGATTATTTGAACTAGTTGAATTAATATAACTAGTTTATTTTTAGTAAATGCTTAGTTGACCTAGTTGAATTAATAGAACTAGTTTATTTTTAGTAAGAAAATTTAGGTATATGAATTATTTGAACTAATTAAAATTTAGGTATATGAGCTTATTTGAATTAATAGAACTAGTTTATTTTTAGTAAATGCTTAGTTGAACTAGTTGAATTAATAGAACTAGTTTATTTTTA
>NC_041381.1:72322044-72330482 GCF_002162155.2 Triticum dicoccoides
ATTTTTAGTAAATGCTTAGTTGAACTAGTTGAATTAATATAACTAGTTTATTTTTAGTAAGAAAATTTAGGTATATGAGATTAGTTGAACTAGTTGAATTAATAGAACTAGTTTATTTTTAGTAAGAAAATTTAGGTATATGAGATTAGTTGAACTAGTTGAATTAATAGAACTAGTTTATTTTTAGTAAATGCTTAGTTGAACTAGTTGAATTAATAGAACTAGTTTATTTTTAGCAAGAAAATTTAGGTATATGAGATTATTTGAACTAATTAAAATTTAGGTATATGAGATTGTTTGAATGAATATAAATAGTTTATTTTTAGTAAATGCTTAGTTGAATTAGTTGAATTAGTAAGTGTTTAATGTTTCGTCTATATGAACATAGGAAATGTCGTCTGACGACGGAAAAAAATTCATTTTGTGCGAATACTGTGAAGACCAGCGCGGCCAGTGCGACAGAAATTTCCTTGTTGATGATAGGCGATTCAGCATCAAGCTGGATGAGACCTTCGAATACAATACAGTAAGTCACAACGACAAGTCTGTTTTCGTAATTAAGCATGACTTATATATGCTTCATTTGCCTGACTTACAATTTTTAATTTTCACTATTCTACTAGCGCATCCCCTGCCATGAAAGAATTTTTGTCTTGGATAAGATAGGTTTCAATGATATGGAAACTATGGAGGTAAAGAGAGTTTACCTGAAAACTGAGCATGGTTATACTTTCAACGTCAAAGTATACAATGCACACACGTACACCTATTTTGAATGCAAAACTTGGCAAGCACTATGCAAGACTTATGCATTTGAGCTTGGTATGGTTATCACCTTTGATATTCGTTCGAAGATGATATTGAAGGTAATAGAGACATATGGGTCGATGTGCAGACGCCTCCAATTCTATCATTATGTGAGTTCTTCTCAACTATATTTTTGTCTTTGATATTGCTTATTCAAAAATAATTGACAACCGATTTCTATTGACAGCTTATCTCCATTCAAGCAAACATGTCCGGCGCTTGGTAGACAGGACCTACTACTGTCCCGGAGCTGAACTAAACTGCGAGGAGATAAGTCATTATGTTTCATGGCTAGAGGATCTTCATACTGTCAAGACAAATTTTCTTCCTGCACTTGGAAATGTTAGTACTCAAAACATGCGACCAATAGTGATGGTATTGAACTACGGTCACATCTATTTAGGAATGACGGTAAGATTTTTACTATTTGTCCTCAGTGCATCTTTTGCATACATAATTTTTTTGCTAAACTTTCATTGCTAAGTATATTAATTAAGTACTATATGATGTTCTTCAACAGGGACTCCCGATGACAGTTGTGCCTCAGGGGATCGAGACTAAAGGTCGCCTGTTAATTGTTAGCTTACAGCCAAGATATCCTGCATTGCACATGAATGCATTCAGGATTTCTAGAAGCGATGAATGCTTAATAGTGAAAGATTGGAGGAAAATTGTTAACGATCGCAGAGAAGTACTATGGGGCAGCAATGAGAAGCGCAGCCCATGATTAGGAGACAGGTTCATCTGCATGCTCCAGTATGATGAATCAGGAGAGCTATACATGTTCTATGCTATTTTACCAGAGAGAGAGTAGCTAGCAGGAGTGATTTAGCTAGTTCATGCTGCTCTTAGTACTTGTCCTTTCATGTCCGTGTTCTTCGTTCTGCACTTAATCTCAAAGAGTGATTTGCTTTTGTGGTGTTATATATGAACGCTCATAATATCATGACAATCATGTTGAACTCGATGATATTTTTGCTTCTGGTACAAGTGAATGTTTCTTTTTTAAGCTATTGTTGGTGGTGATTAGATAGCGGTAATGACTATGATGATTAAATAGTGATAATGACGACTACGATGATTTTTAGCTAGCTAGCTCTAGAGTATGTTGATGATATGATACAAGAGTTTTTATATTAATATGATGATGAGTTATTATATCATTTGATGAAAGAAACCACATATTAGTTTCAGCTGGATGGATCCTACCTAAGTGATCAACTATATATATGCCATATCCATATATATTATACTTGATCACCTAGTTAGGTGATCAAGTATAATATTGATATGGCATATACTTGATCACTTAGCTAGCTAGATCCTCCAGTCGAAACTAATCCGCGGTACTTTCACCTAATGATTTAACAACTCATTATAATGTAAAACAATCACCAAATTAAATTGAAAACACAAAACTAAAGCAAAAATTAAAAAAAACACCCAAACATTTAGTACCGGTTGGTGTTACCAACCGGTACTAAAGCCCTATGCACACCCGGGCCTGGCTCGTGCCACGTGTTTGCACTTTAACGCCGGTTCGTGACGAACCAGTACTAAAGGGGGGGACCTTTAGTTCCCACTCTTTAGTGCCGGTTGGCGAACCGGCACTAAAGGCCGTTACGAACCGGCACTAAAGGCCGGTTCTGCACCAGTGATCCACTACTGGAGAAACCATCATTAACGATGACGGAAAAAAACTTTTGGTCGTTAAAAGAACTAAGTAAACCCCGCCCGATAAAATCAGGCTATCAAATACTCGTAACAACCACCGAACCATTAGTGGCTTAAAAATCTCACGGGTGTGATCGTGATTGACTCAATCACATATCCTTTAATTATATCTCCTTCCTACGTGACCTTCTCTCGTTTCATCTCCCACATGACCCGCCGCCTCTCTCTCTCTCGTTTCCTCTTCCATGCAGTCTGCATGACCTCCACCTTCCCTGTTGCGTCTCGTCCACCCATCTCCATCTAGATGTGGCACATCCATGTCCTCCCCCATCCACGACCATCGGAAGAGCAGGAGAGGTAATGAATAACCCTCAACCGGCCTTCTGCATGGTGTAGGGGCTGAGGTCAGGAGGATGGAGAGACGGCGGGTGCAGGGCCGAGTGGTCTTCCCTAGGATCTGCACGAGGAGGGGGATGAGCATGTTTCGTTGTAGCACGAAGGAAGTAACCACCCTGAAGATGTTCCTTGGTGGAGATTTATGTGTGATAGATGAGAATTAGCGAGTGGTGAGTACAAGCTCTTCCTGACATGCTTTTCTTTTACGATATTTCTCCAATTAAGGTATTTTAGGAAGGTAGAAATTGCTTAAGTTGTTTTCTCCAATTAAGGTCTGCTTGTGCTTGAATCAGTTCCAACAAATATGGTGCTGATTTTGTTCCTTTTGTTTCTACAGGTTCGAATACTACTGTCGGAGAAATCTATTTGAGAATCTCAGTTTTTGCTGGTCTCCAAAAATGTATTAAGTTCACTCTGAACTTTATCTTCAGAGAAAATGGTGTTTGTTTCCTGCATATCATCATGTATATTAAAAAATAAATTCATATTTTTTTGATTTTTCTGGCATTTTTTTGAATTTACTATTCATAAAAAAATGCGCGCGCCCCCATGTTCACCAAATCCGTGCCCGATGAACCCGTTCAACTAGCAGTTAACTAGTAAGTTTGCACGTGCAACGCACGACAAAACAATATAAAAATATCTCATCCATCTAGTTAAGACTTATGAACCAACAAGAAAAACATGGGACATAAATTTTTAGACGCAAGATTTAACCGAATAATTCCAGAGAAAATATTTTGATAAGATGTCCGAACATCTATAGTTGCAAATTCAATGTACAGCCAAACATTTTGTTGTTGTAATAAGTGCTTGGTCATCCAAATAATACATTTTAGATCCTTGTTAATCATCTCAAGCATCAGATAAAGTTATATTCATGTGAAGCAAATTGATTATATAAGAATGTTTTGTTTCGTTGCACAAAACTACAATATTCCATTCACGAAATCCTTAAATATGCGCATGCGAGCGCGCGCGCACACACACACAAAAATTAAGTATATCCATATTACATCACAAAAACAAGTATTTTTGTACTACATCTTAAAGAAAGTACACTCATATTCCGTCGTAAAAACAAGCATATTATTTTTGAAAAGTTGACACGAGCAATGTCGTATCTATTGGTAGGCATAGATAGTTCTACAAACGGATCCATACAGCCAAGCTCCCTAAACCGCAGCCCCATCATTCTGAACAAATCTAAGAAAAGCATGCTAACTCATTCTCACTAACTATCTGATTATTCCCTAAAAAAACTAATTCTGATCTTGAATGTGGCATCACTGATTCCCTGTAACTTCTGAGGTCTCACGCATGTATGATAACCAGTGAAAAATCTCCTACTCTGCACGACATGTCAATTGTGTTCTCGCAAGAACGGCACCAGTCTGCAAACAAATGACTCCAAATATCCTAGGTATGCAGAATTTTCTTAATGAAACAATATTTCAGCCAAGTACAAAGGGAGGAAACAGTCCCTTTTTAACAAATGATTGGCAACTAAATTATTACGAAGAACAATGGAACTTCACATATTTGTTCAGACTACAGACTCCATATATATGATACAGTTCAGAAAATGAGTTCCACCAAAGAATGATAGTTCAGTTCAGAAACATGATTTTTTTTTGTTATGTGTGTGTGTGTGTTGTGTAGTGTGGGTCCATTGAAAATTCAGTAGTAAATTAATGTTCTAAAATGAATCATCTAATGAAAAAAGCATCATAATTAACTATTTAACTGTCCCACTTGTGTATGTCGTGACAAAGAATACCTATTTGCATGAATCTAGGATTCTTCAAAATTTCAAATCTAGTTATGACATGGGGGGATACGTGGCTTGGTGACACGCCTTTGGCGACCCAGTATCCGTCCCTTTATCGTATTGTTGAGCGTCGTGAGGCTCTTGTTGCCACGGTTTTGCAGTCCATTTCACTCAACATTCAGTTTAGGAGGGTGCTCGTGGGTGATCGATGGGAAGCATGGCTTCACCTAGTCCGTAGACTGATGGAGGTTCAGTTAACTCCTCAGCCCGATAAGTTGTGTTGGAAGCTTACTAGATCTGAGGAGTTCACGGTTAAATCGATGTATATCGATATCATTAACACTAGTGTCATTCCTAGTTCCAAAGATGTTTGGAAAGTTAAGGTCCCTTTGAAGATTAAAGTGTTTATGTGGTTTGTGCATAAACAAGTAATCTTAACAAAGGACAATTTAGTTAAGCGCAACTGGACAGGTTCTACTAGGTGTAGTTTCTGTGATCGGGACGAGTCTATCAAGCATCTCTTTTTTGATTGTCCGTTGGCACGAGGGTTGTGACGCTCTGTGCAAATTGCCTTTAAGATTACTCCTCCGACTTCGGTCAACACGTTATTTGGGGCGTGGCTTGCTGGGATAGAGTCCGAAACAGTTAGACACATTCGTGTAGGAGTATGTGCGTTGTTATGGGCAATTTGGAATTGCAGAAATGATTTGGCTTTTAACAGAAAAACAACTATTCATTTTTTGCAGGTTGTATTCCGGGCTACAGCTCTGATCCATATGTGGTCCTTACTCACTCCGACGGAGGCCAGGGAGCGTTTGGTTACTGGATCTGTCCGGTGGGAGATGGTAGCGCGGGATATCTTCAACCGGTTTGGATGGCGGTCATGTAATAGGATAGGCAATGAGTTTACCTATCTTCTATTTTGCCTGCCGGTTGTGGCTTATTGGGTGTTTTGTTTTGGCTTTGAGGCTCTGTGTGAGCTAGCCTTTGCTTTTGTTTGCAGACTTTAAGACCTTGTTGAACCATATTTACTCTCTAATAAATGTGGCTGTATGCATCGCGCTGATGCAGAGGCCGAGGAGTCCCCCCCTTTTCATAAAAAAAAGTTATGACATGGTATGAGCAGCATATGGAGTCCTTAGAGATTGCATTTTCAGTAGAAATACTTACGAACAAACATAATAAATTCTCGTTTTATACAAACCAACCAAAAATATTTCTCCAACTCCACAGTGGTTATAAATGGTGCTCCATTTAGTAATCTCGCCCAAGATAATTGAATAGTAATACTTTCAAGTGGCTTACAAGCGAAACATTGGTTACCAATAATGAATCATATATGGATTCAGATACTCTAAAATAATATATGGAAGAAATTACACATGCTCCTTCAAGCTATCTTTTCTAGATATTGTTCAGCAAATTATTATTTAAAGCATTACAAAGAGTTCTATAAATGATTATAAAACACATGATATGCGACATCCATACAAGCTGACCATATACTTTAAGCATCTTCAAGGTAAATTTTTCTAGATATGAGTTACATCCATGAATAAAATTAAATCTACTATTTATGCTTATGCACAACACATCAGAAGGATGACAACCACACCTGGATCATGGAAACTTAGGAGCTTCATGGCTTACACAGAGACATAACATTGCTTGTAGGGTCATTGTTCACGCACATCTGTGACGACCTAATTAAGAGATAAGAAGCCCTCCACCACCAGTTTGCCTCCGTGAGGCCATCGCCATGTGATGTTGTTGTTGTTGTTGGAATGTGATCATTATGGTGGAAGGTCTACGGGGAGAAGGGGGTGGTGATGCCACACCTAGATGGATACTCCCTCGGTTCCTAAATATAAGACGTTTTGGTAGCTGAATTGAGCTGCCAAAACATTCTATATTTAGGAACTGAGGAAGTACTTGACAACAAAATTTAACATGCTACAACATATCAGAACATAACCACGGAAAAGAGGAACTTAGAAAAAAACTGTAAGAGGCAAATTGAAATCAAAGGCCCATCAGAAAATGTAAGAAAGCGGACGACACCGAGTGAATGAAGACTGTAAAAAGCGGGCGACACCGAGGCAAATCGAAATCAAAGGTTCATCGGCAATCATAATTACCGGCCTCCTGTGACGCCTCGTCACCCGATCAAGACAACGCTTTCTTCACCTTCGCCTTCAACTTCTGTGGCCTCAACTATTACTCGATCTGAGCAAGGGAACCCACCAGCCTGCGATATGATAGCATCCACATATCGATCTAAGCAAAGATATATCATATATGGGGCAGCCAAGTTGTCTACACTGGTTTCTTAAGATATTCCTAGAACCTATTAAAATCTGCATGGTCTTTTTGCAAGTTAATTTTGTAGGGATGGCATAAACAGTTTTAGCATAAAGGATGAGAAACATGGGACACTAGATCATGATGGCGCGTGTTGCCGCGCTCGTCCATCTAGGGAAAAGAACTACTATACAAATATTTAGAAAACTTGAACAATGGAAACATTTGGTAAAATTCAAACTAATTGAATTTCAATGTGTTGACACTGATGGTGGCGCATATTTACATCAAGTTTGGAACCTATACACCTACATAAATGCTTTCATTTTTACATTTTCTCTTTGTCCGGTCATTACAAGAAGATGCAAGGAAATACACAGAGCAAAAACAATACAATATTCTATCTTGTAAAGGCTAGCATATTCTATTCTTGCACAAGATCAACATCAACTCTAATGCTTGAGTAACATTCCCGAGAGTTCAGCTTACATCAAATAGTTTGTACGGACTAAACCATCCAATTTAAGATCTAGTGTGATATTACAGTAGTTACAAAAGTAACAGAGAAGAAACAAAGTTTTAGCAAGCCTGAATTCATCAGTCAACAAACCATTTGGAATGCTCAGGAAAATTAATCAATGACTTAAGAGAAAGAAACAACATGAGCAATCGTCCGTATAACAGGGTACAAAGATGAACTGATCGAAGTCAAGTCCTAGCATGTTGAAACAAAAGTGATTTATATCATCAATCTTTAAGGAGAGGCGTCAATAAACTGACGTTGAATATTTATATTCTCTCGTCTTCTTTAGTACGTAGATTTCCTTCAACAGTTATTGTAAGATGAATGTGCATACCCCAGCCAAATGAGAATATAAGATTTTTTACCAGAATTGTTGACCAGATTTGACTGGAGAAGGCAGAGATCTTTACAGTCAGTATTCTTTATCGAAGCCGTTTAGGCCGCCTCCTCCTTATACTAATCGCTCGCCTACACCGGAGCAAAGCTCTCTCGCTTGTCGTCATCGCCGCCTCCATGATTCATGAACAATCACCAAAGAGAACAACCACAATTAGCACTATCAACTTCGAGGAAAGAGAGAGGGGAATCAAAATGTAGGCCTGCACTTTACGGTGGACTGTCACCGAAGGAATACCATCGGCCTTGACCCTCATCATTATGGCGCCGCCGGCGGTTTCAGGGCTGACATTATAGAGCAACAGAATGGGAAGGGACGACCTGGGCCGATGGGGAAGTGGAGGTGATGCTCGTGGGCCTCTGGCGCTCGATGCAAAAAACAAAATACTCAGCTGATTGACGAACGAGAAGCCGCCCAAGTCGATCTCCGGAGCAGCGGCCCGATAACGTTGGGCAAGCCTGGATGAGCGGGGCGACCGGTGAAATGGTGCGATGTGTAACAGAACGATCTGCAGCGTTAAACGAGTTGATCGGATGGTTCAAAACGTCAAATCGCTGTGGAAGGCTATA
>NC_041381.1:72331102-72338015 GCF_002162155.2 Triticum dicoccoides
GAGCGACAGAATGGGAAGGGACGACCTGGGCCGATGGGGAAGTGGAGGTGATGCTCGTGGGCCTCTGGCGCTCGATGCAAAAAACAAAATACTCAGCTGATTGATGAACGAGAAGCCGCCCAAGTCGATCTCCGGAGCAGCGGCCCGATAACGTTGGGCAAGCCTGGATGAGCGGGGCGACCGGTGAAATGGTGCGCTGTGTAACAGAACGATCTGCAGCGTTAAACGAGTTGATCGGATGGTTCAAAACGTCAAATCGCTGTGGAAGGCTGTAGCTCGCTAAGTTATACTGTTTAGTAATACCTTATTTCTTACTAAAATATCCATAGAAATAGTAACAGCCACATTTACATCCCAGAGACGTGTCCATTGCTAAAACTAAAACATGTGGTACTTTGAAACAGATGTAGCAAGTACGACTACAACTAAGACGAAATTTGCACACACCTGTGTGTGTATGCACGGTACTATTCATAACTGATTTGCAAACCAAAAATTGATAAATCGCTACCGGAAAGCACTATCTGAAACTATTACAGCAATATACTGCAGGATGTACCACTTATAAGCTGCATTAATCTGAGACTGGAGAAAATATTGTTGTGGAAATGGCACTACACTATTCAGTTAACTCAAAAGAAAATCATAATGAGGATGTGTGCACCTAGAACATTGCTCATCAACCAATTGAGTGGACTCTATATGGCTTTTAGTGGGAATCCCACCTTTTTTCTTCAGAAAATACATACCCAAAGAAGAGAAGAATTAAACAGGTTTGTCATATGAAAGCAATCATCTATTCATCCATAAATGTTTTCTTGGAACGGCCCGTCATCACGGCTGCATTTGCCAATACATGTCAGAGGTGCATGCTAATTGATAGTCAATCAAAGCAATTCCAGAGCAGAGCTCGAACTTACAGTAAGCAGAGGTTGGTGATTATAGGTTGAGTTCAAAAGTTGTATTGTTCTCATAAAAAATAATACTGTAACAGGCAGGCCCGTGAGGAAGAATGTCCAAAGAAACTGTTAAAAATGATTCTGAGCCTGAATAGTACATGAACATATGCCCAAAATGTAATTCACCTCTTTTGGTTACAGAAGAAATAAAGCTCAGTAGTTTTTCTTCTTGAACTCCAGTTCCTATGGATCGAGCTGGACGTAGTCCTCCCGCGCCCACTTGAGGGCGGTCTCATCGTCGACGGCCATGTCCTCGTGCTCCTTCTTTACAATACTAGTAGAAAAGGGGGCAATGGTCCAGGCCAGGTCAGCCCATTAGTCTCGGTTCAATCCAGAACCGGGACCAATGGGAGCATTTGACCCGGTTCGTGAGCCCCGGGGGCCGGCCGGGCCACGCGGGCCATTGGTCCCGGTTTGTCTGGACCTTTTGGTCCCGATTGGTGGGACGAACCGGGACCAATGGGCCTCGCTCCTGGCCCACCATCATTGGTCCCGGTTGGTGGCGTGAACCGGGACCAAAGGCTGCCCTTTAGTCCCGGTTCGTGGGACGAACAGGGACCACTGAGTTGCCTATATATACCCCTCGCCCACGAGCAGAGCACTCCCATTGCTCTGCTTTTCCTGGCCGGCGAGGGGAGAGCTTTGTGGTGCTCTAGCTCACCTCCTATGCACACGAGGTGTTCGATGGAATGCCTGAGCCACACTACTTAAGCTTTCTCCTCTCCAAGCTCCATTTTCCTCAATATTTGTCTAGGTTTAGCAGTTCGTCACGTCCCGTCCCCATCTTCACCGCCGTCGATCGCCCGCGCCGATCTCGTCGCCGGCACCACCATGGTGAGCCTCTTGTTCTTATCTTCTTTCTCAAAGGAAAAAAATTCTTACTTGTATGTTTATATAGATACTTGTATAATTTTCTTACTTTTATTATTGCATCTTATATAGTGCGATGGTTTTGGTATCCGCCCCCGTCGGCCCTCGTCCTGTCTATGATTCAGATGTGGTATATATTATCTTTTCATAACTATTGGTTCATTTATTGTTTATGACAATTATGCCGACCAACGTGACACAGATTTTATTTATCTAGGAGGTTGTGGAACCGGAAATTCCAACCGACCCTATTGTCGAGAGGTTAAATTTAGTTGAAGAAGAAAACAATTTGTTGAAGGAAAAAATAAGAAAAAATGAGGAGGAGAAGATGATATTGGAGTTGCATGTTGCGGATGTCGTCGATGATCACAAGATCAAGATGGATGCAATGCGCTTGAAGATTAGAAAGATTAGAAAATATGCCATTCATACCGACTTGGTATCATTATGCCGTTGGATCAGTTGTTACATTGGTTGCGATTATGATCGCATTTGTTTTCGCATTGAAATGTTTTACATAGTTTCAATGTATGGTTTAATTAATTTAGATGCTCTGCAGAGCTTTATGTTGTTAGATGAGAACTATGTATGTACTTTGGTTTTAATGTGATGATGAACTTCTATTAATTTGGTCACTTAATTATCTATTCATGATGTTCTATAATGCACGCTGATGTACCGGCAATGGATGTACGGTTCAAGACACACCTCCGAGTACATTAAGGGAGTGCATGATTTTCTCGAAGTGGTTGAGGCAAACAAGCAGAATGGTTTTATGTGTTGTCCATGCCCTATATGTGGGAATACGAAGTCTTACTCTGACCGGAAAATCCTTCACACCTACCTGCTTTACAAGGGTTTCATGCCACACTATAATGTTTGGACGAGGCACGGAGAAATATGAGTTATGATGGAAGACGGCGAAGAAGAAGAGTACGATGACAACTATGTGCCCCCTGAATACGGTGATGCTACTGAAGATCAAGAGGAACCAGACGATGTGCACGATGATGCTGCAACAGGCGAAGCTGCTGAAGATCAAGAGGAACCAGACGATGTGCCCGATGATGATGATCTCCGCCGTGTCATTGTTGATGCAAGGACGCAATGCGAAAGTCAAAAGGAGAAGCTGAAGTTCGATCGCATGTTAGAGGACCACAAAAAAGGGTTGTATCCCAATTGCGAAGATGGCAACACAAAGCTCGGTATCGTACTGGAATTGCTGCAGTGGAAGGCAGAGAATGCTGTGCCTTACAAAGGATTTGAGAATCTACTGAAAATATTGAAGAAGAAGCTTCCAAAGGATAACGAATTGCCCGACAGTATATATGCAGCAAAGAAGGTCATATGCCCTCTAGGATTGGAGGTGCAGAAGATACATGCATGCCCTAATGACTGCATCCTCTACCACGGTGCGTACAAGGATCTGAATGCATGCCCGGTATGCGGTGCATTACGGTATAAGATCAGACGAGATGACCATGGTGATGTTGACGGCGAGCCCCCCAGGAAGAGGGTTCCTGCGAAGGTGATGTGGTATGCTCCTATAATACCACGGTTGAAACGTCTGTTCAGAAAGGAGAGCATGTCAAGTTGATGCGATGGCACAGTGAGGACCGTAAGAAAGAAGGGAAGTTGAGAGCACCCGCTGATGGGGCGCAGTGGAGAAAAATCGAGAGAAAGTACTGGGATGAGTTTGCAAGTGACCCAAGGAACGTATGGTTTGCTTTAAGCGCGGGTGGCATTAATCCTTTCGGGGAGCAGAGCAGCAATCACAGCAACTGGCCTGTGACTCTATGTATGTATAACCTTCCTCCTTGGATGTGCATGAAGCGGAAGTTCATTATGATGCCAGTTCTCATCCAAGGCCCTAAGCAACCCGGCAACGACATTGATGTGTACCTAAGGCCATTAGTTGAAGAACTTTTACAGCTTCAGAATGGAAACGGTGTACGTACGTGGGATGAGCACAAACAAGAGGAATTTGACCTAAAGGCATTCCTGTTCGTGACCATCAACGATTGGCCCGCTCTCAGTAACCTTTCAGGACAGACAAACAAGGATGCCACACATGCACACACTGTTTACTTGACACCGATAGTATATACTTGGGAAGCTGCAGGAAGAATGTGTACCTGGGCCATCGTCGATTTCTTCCGACCAACCATCAATGTCGAAAGAAAGGCAAGCATTTCAAAGGCGAGGCAGATCACCGGAAGAAGCCCGCCATGCGTACCGGTGATCACGTACTTGCTATGGTCAATGATTTACATGTAATCTTTGGAAAGGGTCCCGGCGGACTAGCTGTTCTGAGTGACGCTGGGGGACACGCACCCATGTGGAAGAAGAAATCTATATTTGGGACCTACCCTACTGGAAAGACCTAGAGGTCCGCTCTTCGATCGATGTGATGCACGTGACGAAGAACCTTTGTGTGAACCTGCTAGGCTTCTTGGGCGTGTATGGGAAGACAAAAGATACAGCTGAGGCACGGGAGGACCTGCAACATTTTCACGAAAAAGACGGCATGCCTCCAAAGCAGTATGAAGGCCCTATCAGCTATGCTCTTACAAAGAAGAGAAGGAAATCTTCTTTGAATGCCTGCTTAGCATGAAGGTCCCGACTGGCTTCTCGTCGAATATAAAAGGAATAATAAATATGGCAGAGAAAAAGTTTTAGAACCTAAAGTCTCATGACTGCCACGTGATTATGACGCAACTGCTTCCGGTTGCATTGAGGGGGCTTCTACCGAACGTCCGATTAGCCATTGTGAAGCTATGTGCATTCCTCAATGCAATCTCTCAGAAGGTGATCGATCCAGAAATCATACCAAGGCTAAGGAGTGATGTGGTGCAATGTCTTGTCAGTTTCGAGCTGGTGTTCCCACCATCCTTCTTCAATATCATGACGCATGTCCTAGTTCATCTAGTTGAAGAGATTGTCATTCTGGGCCCCGTATTTCTACACAATATGCACCCCTTTGAGAGGTTCATGGGAGTCCTAAAGAAATATGTCCGTAACCGTGCTAGGCCAGAAGGAAGCATCTCCATGGGCCATCAAACAAAGGATGTCATCGGGTTTTGTGTTGACTTCATTCCTGGCCTTAAGAAGATAGGTCTCCCTAAATCGTGGTATGAGGGGAGACTGACTGGAAAAGGCACGCTTGGAAGGGACTCAATAATATGCAGGGATGGATATTCTTAGTCTCAAGCACACTACACAGTTCTACAGAACTCTACCTTGGTGACCCCGTATGTCGATGAAGACAAGAACAGTCTGCGCTTCAAACACCCGGAGCAGTGCGACGACTGGATTACATGTCAACACATCAGGACTTTCAGCAGTTGGTTGGAAACACGTCTCAGAGGTGACAACACTGTTTGTGATGAGCTGTACTTGTTGTCCAGGGGACCATCTTTGACTGTATTGACACGATTGACCAAGATCAAAAGAGCACCAACCAAAACAGCGGTGTCCGCTTTGATGCAACAACCGAGAGGGGAAAGGACACATATTATGGTTACATAGTGGACATATGGGAACTTGACTACGAACTTGATTTTAAGGTCCCTTTGTTTAAGTGCAAATGGGTCAATCTGTCAGGAGGCGGGGTACAGGTAGACCCACAGTACGGAATGACAACAGTGGGTTTGAAAAATCTTGGGTACACTGACGAACCGTTCGTCCTAGCCAATGATGTGGCACAGGTTATCTATGTGAACGACATGTCTACCAGACCGAGAAAAAGAAAAGATAAGGAAGCGAATACATCATACGATGAGCCAAAGCGCCACATAGTTCTTTCAGGAAAGAGGGACATCGTGGGAGTGGAGGGCAAGACAGACATGTCTGAAGATTATGAAAAGTTTCATGAAATTCCTCCCTTCAAAGTCAAGGCTGACCCCAGCATCCTGATAAACGATGAAGATTATCCATGGTTACGGCGCAATAAGCAAATGATACAAGCAAAGAAAAAGTGAAGGCTTTCTCCCGCAACTATTATGATGATACCATGCCAACTTTGTAACAGACGAGTATGATACCATTGTCCGTTTTGTACATGCACATGCTATGTGGGTGAATTTATGATACCATGCCAACTTTCAACTTTTTCAGAGTTCATTTGAAATGCTTTAATGTCTTATGGTTCGGCCCTCGTAATACCATTAATCCCGTTTCCCTCCTTGCCAACTATGTTCTCACCAAGAACACTCTCAACAGAAATTTTATAATGTTTCTAAAACTAATGGCACTAACAGAAAGTTTATAATTTTGCTGACCTAAAAGCAAAAAGAATTAAAAAAATACAGCAAAAAACAAAAGAAAATAAATAATGCAGAAAACAAAACAAAAAACTGGAAACAAAATAAAAATAGCAACAATAAGTATTTTTTTTGTAAGTAGAAACAAAACAAAATAAATAAAGCAACAAAGAAAACAAAAAAAAATAAAAAATGTGTTTTCAAATTTGAAAACTAATGGCAGTAACATAAAGTTTTAAAATTTTCTAAAATAAAAGCAAAAAAGAATTAAAAAATAAAGCAAAAAACAAAAGAAAATAAATAATGCAGGAACAAAACAAAACAAGTGGAAAAATAAAAAAAATAGCAAAAATATGTATTTTGTTGTAAGTAGAAACAAAATAAAATAAATAAAGCAAGAAAGAAAACAAAAAGACAAAAAAGTGTTTTCAAATTTGAAAACTAATGGCACGAACAGAAAGTTTATATTTTTTTCTAAAACTAAAAGCAAAAAGAATTAAAAAATAAAGTAAAAACAAAAGAAAATAAATAATCCAAAAAACAAAACAAAAAAACTGGAAAAAAAACTGCCACCTATTGGGCCACCACGGCCTGAATACGACTAGAAACCCAACCTGGGCCAGGATTCAGGCCCGCGGAAGGCCCAATAGGCCCACAACAGCAAAGTGTGAGATTAGGCCCGAAAGCCTGCAGTTGAGAGGAGCTCGAGAGGGTGGGCGCAGCAGCGCTTATAAACCACTCTCGAGCCCTCTCAACTAGCGAGGTGGGACTAAACTTTGGCCGTGACGCGGGCAGCACAGGGGCCTTTGGTCTCGGTTGGTG